>NW_023367262.1:0-41057 GCF_902167145.1 Zea mays
TTAGCCCCCTAGGGTTTAGGTTTAGGGTTTTCTAGGGTCCTTTTTAGGGTTTTTGGTATTTCAGGGGTGTGAATGTAATTTAGGTCCCTTCTTAGTAACATTTTATGACTATTTCACTTAAGCTTTAGGGTTTTCTCTTTTTGGAATTTGTTTTACCCTTCTAAACCCCATTTAGGGTTAAGTACCCTACTCTAGGGTTTTATTTGCAAAATGCCATATCAATACAACTTGTTTGAAACTTCAGCCTAGTGAATGCATTCTAGGTGTATCAAACACATGAAATGCTAATGCTGATGATGTTATGCTCAAATTTTAGTAACAGTAACACCAGGGGTGTTACACCACATATTCACATACATTCACAAACATCAATTCACATAAGTATTCACATTCACAAACATCACCTCACATACACAAACATATAGTTCCAAATAGTTGCAACAAGTCTTTTACATCAACATATAGTTCCAAATTAAACACTGACATAGTTCGACACATAGTCCTTGACATGAACATTGACATAGTTCCAAATCAAACACATTTGATGAACTATCACTCATATCCGTCACCTGGTTGGTTCAAGTTATAGCCACTTCCTCCGGCTGGACTCTAGGTGTTGAAAAGGTTGTTCACCTAAGAATTCGATGCGTCGTCTTGATCAGACGCATCTCTAGGTGCGGCAACTGAAGCGGAAGGTGTCTGAAATCCCTATAACACACCCACATGAAATATTAACCACTAAGTTCATCATTTTAACACATAAGACAACTATGAACATGTCACACACGTATATGTGTACATACCATATGGAATTAAGGCAGGGTGGAGGCAACAACATTGGCATCGACAGTGCAAAGTCCAGAGGCGGCATCCCATATGTCGGCATCGAGACGCCCGCTTGTTGTGCTAGTTGCTACAAATTAGATGCAAACCATTGTTGAGAAAATAAGGTACACATCATGTGTTTTTAGTTGTTATGAACAAAATGTTACTTCAACTTACTGAGAGTAGAGCTTGATTATGGGCCTGGAGGTTTGAATAATACTCGTCCTTCTTCTTCTAGTACTCAGCTTGTTGCCTATGATACTCCATTTGTTTCCCTCAAAACTGATTTATGATACTCTGCATGCTGACGCAACACTGCAATCTCTATCTCTTGGGCGGATGATCGAGAATGGGACAACTGCGAAGACGAGGATGTGGACTGTCGTCCACGGTGTCTCAGCTCCCTAGAATCAATCGTGGAATCAAAAATACCCAACCTACAAGAGTGAACCATGCACTTAGTAGAGTAAACCATGGACTCGGTTCAATCACAAGCATATGAGAACAATTTTGAAATCCAAATAAAATACTCTCATCGTCCATGGGCTTATCCTCCTGCACTAGCATATGCTACCTAAGGGTCGATTGGTTGGTTCCTCCAATCGTAGTCCTACCCATGGCGCTGAACCATCTCCTGCCCATACAAAGCCTGGAGGCAAACATACCAAATATAAGTGCATTACCAAGTTGATGCACAAACACATAATAGAGTACCTGAAACTCACTAGACGGTCGGTGGTTGTCTTAGTGCATAAAACATCAGGATTCTGTGGATCAGAACCCTTATGCCCTTACATATACACCTCCAGATTCGAAGGCGTACAGGCGGATTTGTCTTCCTGTACATACAAGTTAGAATGACACATTTCTATGTAATTCGAAGTTACAACATACTGTGACATACCATTCGCTTAGCCAAGTGTACATGTCCTCACCGTCGTAGTTGTGGAACGACTCAGTACCACGGTTTCCCATGTTCCTTTCGAAAATGGCATGAAACTCAGGGGAATCCCACCACCTGCACAAGGCCCGATAACCCTATGATTGGGTGGCCATCCAAGGCACAGACACCTACATGAAATGTTTTTCCATCAAGCAAATAGATGCATTGACATGTACCCAAAACAAGAATCAGTAAAATACGATATGAGATGCAACAACTTGTTTAAAAGCGTTTCTATCGAGCCTAAATGGGTGATCCTCTGGCAAAAAAACATCTATGGCAATCGAAGTAACATATCTTTCCACCAAACTTCAGTCAGAAGCATAAAGTGTCTTCAGCGCATATCAGAAATGTCAGAATCCCATGACAACTCCATCCAGCAAAGATACCATAAGCCATAAAATCGTGAATAGACCATAAAAACGCAGCTCTCAGGTTGAACTTCTATTTCTTGTAACAATCGTACGCCTCGACTCCTTCCCACAAAATTTTCAATTCTTCAATCAGGGGTCTCATCATCACATCAATCTTTGTTCTAGGATGATCCGGACTAGGTATTACAAGACATAAGAAAATAAATTCATATTTCATGCAAAGAGCTGGTGGAAGGTCGTATGGAACAGCAAATACGAGCCAACATGAGTAGTATGGTGCAGTTAGATTGAAAGGTGAGAAACCATCTATTGCCAAACTGAAGCGGACATTTGGCACTTCAATAGCAAAGCTGGAATCAAAGGCATCTAGTACCTTCGATGCATCTGTATCAGTTGGGTGCGCCATGACATCTGGATTCTAGCGTACCCCTTCTTTGTGCCACCTCATGTGTCTAGTTGTATTCTTGGAGATGAACAAACGTTTCAACCGAGTTATAAGAGGCATGTAACGAACCTGCTTACGTGCTATCTCGGTTTTCATGGTCAAACCATCGTCGTTTTCAACCTCTACGAATCTACGCTCACCACATACTTTACACTTCTCCTCACTCATGGTCTCCTTCCAGAAAAGCATATAGTTGTTGTCATAGACATCAATTTTTTCGTAGTCCATACCGAGACCAGATAGCAACTTCTTGGACTCATACATGTCCTTCGGCATCTTGTGATTCTCCGGAAGTACATCACTGATCAAGTTCAGAAGCTCCTTGTAGCAGTTGTTTGAGAATGCAAACTTAGACTTAATAGTCATAAGTCGAGTCACGAACACAAGGATGGTCACTTTCGTGTGCTCGTGCAACGACTCTTCGGCAGCTTTAAGGAGCTTGAAAAACTTCTGAACCTCAGGCGTAGGAGGATCCTCATAATCGGAGGGTTGACCGGGGTTCTCCGAATCCACGGGTAGAAGCTCATGGCGTACATCGTCAAGCATCTCTTCCATCCTATCGTAGCCCTCTCTTCATGTGACTGAACTTACGATACAATACGAGGAGGTGGGTCCTCACCGTGGTGCACCCACACCTCATAGCCTGGCATATAACCGTTCTTACAAAGATCTATCGACATAGTCCCTGTCAAGGAAATAAATGTTCCGACACTTGCTACAAGGGCACCTAACATCGATTCCAGTCTCCAACCGAGCAAAAGCATGGTCAAGAAACGCGTCAGTCTTGGCAACCCACTCACTTGATAAAGCACCTCTTTTCTTCCAACCTTCATACATCCATCGACGATCCTCCTCCATACTAGATACGAGACGTTAACTTAATTAGTTATGATTACTAATAAACCACACTAATACAATATTACATTGAAAAATCATTTCACGGGACCCTAAATCATATAAAATGATCTTATTTTCGAGGGCATAATAATTACACTCAGAAATTAAAAGTTTAAATTATATAGGCACCACTAAATAAACTAAAACAAGCTAATTTAATTACATAATAAACTTAGGTTTTCAGACATAACAAACTAAACATAATTAATAGCAAACAATCTATATGCATATACAAAATTATACTAAAAGTTACAAAATTACTCACTTAGCTCGACGTAGAGCCAGTGAAGCGAGCGCCGGTGGGGTCGAGGCAGGCGCTGACGGCGTCGGGGGCGGGGGGCAGAGGCTGAGGCAGGCGCGGGCTGCATCGAAGCGGCTGTGGCGGCATCGAGGACGGTGACGAAGGTGGCCATGGGCTCAGGCAGCGTTAGGGGCAGGGCGGGCGGGCGCCGGCACAGGCTAGGGAGGTGCTCGGCGGCGGCGGCTGGTGGGTGGCGGCGGCCTCGGCTTGTGTGTTCCTTGAAGAATGGAACTGAAACAACGTGGGCGGGCACTGACGGGGTTTAAATCCCTTATGTCCGACGGCCTCCTAGGCGACCGTCGGACATAAGGTTATGTCTGACGGCTTATCTGATAGCCATCGAAAATAACCTTATGTCTAACCATCCGTCTAACAGCCGTCGAACGTTGGATCTTATGTCCGACGGCTGCCTTAGGCCGTCGGATATAACGTTCTATCCGACGGCCAACTAGGAGGTCGTCTATCACCCGGTTTTGGAAGGTAAACAGAATGCGAACCATGTACGTGCCAGGATCAGAAACTCACTTACATAGCGATTACATAATTGGACATCATCACACATTGCTCAAAGTAAATAGTGGAAATAGTACTTTATTACATCAATATGTCCAAGACATCCACGGAGTCATTAACATAACATTGTCATTACTATTATCAAAGTGCGGAAAAGCGAGCGTATCTGATAAAGCCTTCACAGGCAGCTGACTGGGGGTTCACCACTAACATAACTAGAACTCATCGTAGTCCTGGAACTCCTCAAAGTCCTCCATGTTGCCTGCATCTCCTCCTGAGCACTGAATATATTGGCGATAACCTTGGGTGGGGTGGTTTTTAAAGCAAGGGTGCGTACACATCAACGTACTCAGCAAATGTCCCGTTTGGCTAATGTGGACTAGATGTATGTGGAGTTAAGGTTAAGCAATTGCTTTTAGTTGGTCAGGTATTTATTACCTAGTAGTAAAGCCATGTTTTAGCAATAAACCCAGTTATTACCCAAAAGTACTCCCTCCAAGAGGAAATACCATTGATCACAGTTATATTTATCATCATTAACCATAATCATAAAAGTATCAAAAGTTCTTCTAATCAAAGAGGATCCCAAGGCTGCTCTTAACCGTGAGCATGGCTGATATACCAGTTTCTAACACTCTGCAGAGGTTGCACACTTTACCCACGAGTCGTGATCCCTTTCCAGCCTATGTTGTACAAACTCGATCTTCACTACCGAGGTGAATGGCTAGGGATACACTACGTAGCCTTTACAAAGATTCCCAAGAGGTCATAGCCGCCCGTTAGGTTTCTCTAGTTTGATAAACATAGTAATTCTCCCCATAAGAAGGGTGACTAACAAAACCAAATCGAAAGAACCTCGGCAACCAGCCTCGGCAGAGCAAGTGTTGTGCCTGGACCCCATAGACGACCCTACGGCGAAGCCAACTACACCTCAAGTTCCTCTAATTAATCAGCTAAGGGTGTCCCATTCCACACTCATGGTTGTACTGTTATCCCGGGTGGTCACTCAATGAACAGGTCCTTACGGAGAGGTACTCAGGAAATAGCCTGAGTCCCCTAAAGTATCACAAGATCATCATCGAGATAACATCATTGTATCATAAAGATTCACATCATGTTCATTGATTAAGTTAAAGCAATAGCATAAAGCTTAGAAACCCAAAAAGGTAAACAAGGATAAGGTAAATACAGACTAGTTAATCCTTAGGTTTAAATAATGTAATGTGGGACGGTGAACTATAAAGTAAGTAGGACATAGTAGGTCAGAGGACTCTTGCCTTCACTAGGTTGTTGCTCAGGAAGATCTTCAACAACACACTAAGGAACCATGAGCTGCTCATTGTCTAAACAAAGCGATCATGCATTCAATGCAATTGGATAAAGACAAATGAACAATACACCAAACATATACAACCAAGTGAACACAAGTTTGACAGAGCAATGTAAACACAAAAGGTCAACTTAGGTGCTAGAGTGAACTAGCACACTAGTGGTTTGTGATTCCCTAAATATTATCTATCTCCATGGATTGCATAATTTTAATTCCACTAATTTTAGTGAGACACAAAATTATACCAGGGATAAATTCATACATTACATATTATTAATCTCACAAGGTTAAACATCTAATTACCATTAGGGTTTCCTTTTTATTTTCTTATTTAGTAAACAAACTATTACATATACTAACCTATAGTCTAGGCATAAAATTAACACGTACAGATAGTGAATGATCATAATTTATTTGGACAGAGAATAATTCTATGAACATTTTGCAATTTGAATCACTCAATTTGAAGTTCATATGCAAAAGATATGAAATAAACAAGTTTTGAAGTTTAAAATACAAAATTAGGCCTAAATTTGTGAATAAATAGAAGTCTAGGGTTCAATCCGTAAGATTACAGAGGCTTGCGCATGAAAACCAAGGACAATGGATTGATTTCTAAAAAGCGAGGGTCTCTTTAGCAAAACTGCCACGCGAAGGGGTACGGGGTTGCACTATCCGTCCGATCTCCGACCAAAGGTCCAAATTAGAATAGCGAGTGAGGGCGCATGCTCTTGACAGGTGGGCTCGGGTGGGTTGAGGCACTGACACACGGGGCCCATGGGTCAGCAGTATGAAGAGGACACGGGGCGCGTTGGCCACTGGATTGTAGATCGATGGCTCTGGTTCCACAAACCACGCGAACCGTTATCCACGACTTCGGGCCGTCAGATCAAGACCGGGCTGTTCGGATTCAGCACGAGGGGTTTAGTCTCCTCTGGTCAGCTAGGGGTGGCGCTCTCCGCGGACACGGCGGCGCAGTCGCCGGAGGCGAGGCAGACCGGGGCTTCTAGGACACTGGGGGTTGGTCTGGGTAGCCAGAGAGTTTGGGGAGGACTCGGCAAGCACTATGGCAAGGTCTGGGTGCCGAGAACAGGACTAAGACGGGTAGACTGTGGAGGGGGACCCTCGGGCGAACCCAAGCTTACTCTGGCGAGCAATACCCGTCGCGGTGAGGGTTAAACCGGTGCTCTGTGGTTGGCATAGGCTCCAGGGAGAGGGTGGGGGTGCTCTAGGCCTAAGTTCGGGCTCAGGGAGGGGTTGCAGTGGTCGAACGCCATGAAGATGCTGTGGCCCGGCGAGGGGTAACTTCGATGGCTGAAATCCCCCACGTATAGCAGAATTGGCGCAAAAGAGTGACACAGGAATGTCACTTACCCAGATATGGTGCTTCGGGCAGCTTGGCATGGCGCGATGGGGCTCTAGTTGGCCAGACGTTGAAGAATCATGACGACGGTGAGCTCCGACCTGCGCAGGGGAGAGGTGGAGCGCAAATCGGGTAGAGGATTTGAGGAAAGGGGAAACCACCGTGGGTTCCCGGTGTGCCAAGCTCAGGCAAAGCTCACCATGGCCAAAGCGCTGGCAGAAGTCCAGCGGCGACAACAGAAAGGTGAAGCAACAGCGGGGGGCGGCGTTGCGGCTGGGTGAGTGCGAGGGCAGGGAAAGAGCGAATGTGAGGCAGGGGCGAGCTGAGGGAGTGTTCGGGGTCTTCACCTAGCACTCGGGTGACATGGGCAGGTCGTGGGGATGTGGGCATGCTTTGACCGCATGGGCGCACGCCATGGGCGCGGGCGCGACAGTTGCAGGGGAGGGGATGGGTCTGACAATAGGGGCCGCGAGTCAGCGAGGGAACGCGTGGGCGAGCAGGGCACGATGCTGATGGGGCGGTCCCACTAAGAAGAGAGGGAGAGGGCGAGCGGGGCGTGGCGCCGATAGGTGGGGCCCGCTTGTCAGCGGATGCGGGAGGTTAATTGGGCTAGATGGGCCGAAAGGCCAAGGAGGGAGGAGGTTCGAGCTGCTTTCCTTTTCTTTTTTTGAAATTTCTAATGTCTTTTCTATTTTAATTTCTTTATGGTTTTCAAATCAAACTCAAACCAAATTTCAAATTCAAACCAATTCAAACATGTGCATCAAACAAAAGAATAATTTAGGCTCAGCATGATGCAACATTTCATGACTCACATAAGCTTTGACAAAATAAATAATTAAACCCTCGCCTAATTCACTTACTTTTAATCAAAAGGAAAAGAGAGAGAGAGACAAGAGGTAACACCTGAATTTGGTTGGCATTTAGAGAAGAAATTTTATACCCTCAAATTTAGGGTGTTACACAGTCGAACATAATATAGCTGTTGGATGTCTGTCGTTTTACTGTTGTGTGTTACCAATGGATAGCAACAAATGGGAAATGCAAGGACGAGAGAAAAATTATAACTAGAGAGATGGGTCAGTCGACGGAGGGTCTAGAAGCATGCAAGCTCCTTGAGGCAACCCTTGGTGCTGCCCTTGGCATTCGTGCATATAGCCATGGTCTTGTTGTTGGTGCCACTATACTCGACGTTGACATCATCCATGGTGACGCCGGTGCATGGGACCTTGGCTGTGCAGAGCAGGCTAACGGCCTCCGGGGTGGAGGAGGTGCCGGTGATGTTCTTGAAGGTGACGTCCTTGATGGTGACCTTGGAGGCGCCGTTGGCGGTACACAACTTGTTGGGGCAGTACTTCAAGTCGATGAAGATGGGGTTGGCTGAGTCCTCCATCTTGATATTCTCGTAGTATATCTTGGAGACGGTGAGCACGGAGGCGGCGTCCTCGTACGCCTTGATGCGGACGCCGAACATTGTCTTCTTAAGAGTGCAATCCTTGACGTTGATGTCTGTGACGTCCTTCTCGTCCTTGTACCGCCCTAGGCTGTCGATGCTGATGCCGTGGCCGGGGCCGCAGGTCACACCAGTGATGTTCACCTTGGAGGTCCCAGGGCCGATGGAGATGCAGTCGTCGCCAACGCCAATGACGGTGTTGGTGATGGTGATCCCGGATGAGTCGCCCATGTGGATGCCATCCGTGTTGGGGCTGTCCCCGGGCGCCGTCACGGTCACGTCCTTGATCAGCATGTTCTTGCACTGGTACATGTTCATGTGGAAGAACTTGGAGTTGAGAAGCGTGACCCCGGACACCTCCCCGTTGTTCACGAAGTCCATCACCAGCGAGTTGGGAAGGATCTTGCAGTCATACTTCTTGGTGCAGGAGTTCTTGCTCCACACGGCTGGGCCCTGCCTGTCAAGGTTTCCCTTGCCGGTGATGACCAGGTTATCCACGCGTAGAATCTCGATCCAATTACCATGTTCCTTGTACTGGCTTAGGTCCATGGTCGCCAGCAGATTGCCATCCACCTGAATGGTCACGTCGCCCTTGCAAGGGCCTGTGAAGTTCAGTTGTCCGACAAGGAAGTCGCCCTTGGGTATGAGGATTGTCTGCTTCCCAGTGCCGCCGCACGCCGATGCCCATGCCTCCTGCACAGCCTTCGTGTTGTCTGTCTTGCCATTGCCGGAGGCGCCCAACTTGGTGATGTCGAAGGACCCACCAGGCCCGGACGCTTTCGCATCGATGCCCTTTGACTCTTCCTTCTCACCATGCACGATGCAGAAGAGGACCAGGAGGAACAAGGCTCTCATCGCATTGTCTGTGCATGCCATCTTGTCGTGATCGATGCTTTATTCGTGTCTCTTGTTGCCTGGGCACTAGGACCTATAAATATGTAACACCCCACTAGTCACACCCAATGGATATTACCAAAAACCCCACCCACCTAACTTACTCAACACAAGAGGCGTAATAAAGACAGGAAATATAGCAAAATCCGGCAGCACCTCCTTTGAAACTAACATAACAAGGAGGGGAAAACATGAAGTTCATACAGGATATAAAGACATATAATTCACATAGTAGAAGCTAAATGCAAAGTGGTAAACTCATTTATGCCCCAACTGAAGTAAAACAGATGGGATGAGGAACTCAGCCCACCCCAAGATAAACGCTCAACCAAGAACAAGGCAATTCACTAGACTTGACCAATTCTGATTAACAACATTATTAAATGGTGATTCCTTTATTAAAGGTGTAGTGGCTGTGCTGCTACATCCCTCTATTCCCAAAGCAGAGATTAGGTGCCTGCATCAAACAATGCAAGATGTGAGATAATTCATCTCAGCAAGTAAACATAACAACAACAAATAGGACATTGTAAATCAACTGTGCTTACACAACCACATGGTTCAGAACTCCTTTCTTTCTTTTGAACAGTAAATTGCAGCAAGTAAACAAATAACTAAATTCTTAACGCCAAGAAGAATCACCATGCACAAGTCCAAATTATCCACATCCACATAATAGATTCCACACCTCTCCCATGAATGCACATGGCTACAGATGCTATAATGACTTCTGCCTCCATATCTCAAAGGATATGAAGCTGCACCATACCCCTTCTCGGGCAACATATGATGCTCAATGTACCGGTACGGTCGGACCATAAGATCGCGACGAAAACTTCAATGCAATGGATGATGAGTGCATTATGCATGACAACATCATGAGTTCTTCCCAAATAAAAATGTGCTAGACATATACTTCCACCCATTCCACATAATAACCACTTGAGTAACATAATCAAACCTCAGACTCAACATATGAAATCCATGAAACATGTACATTTCAAATGATGGTACTCAAAAAAAATATGAATATGAACACAATAGCACAACATAATCAAGTATAAAACTCCTCATCTGACAGACGGAATAACCATCACAGTTTTACTTGCCTTCACCGGAAGTTTGGGCAAATCCCTAAGAACGATCCGGAAGTCCACCACCTGTTTTTGACACCCAACTTAGTGCACCAAATTCACATAAAAAGCCTCAAAACAACGCCGCACCTACGCGCAATCTCAAACCCCGCCGCGGGTAACAATTCTCCCCACACCAACCAAACTGCAGCGGCGCTGCTTAACAATTCCATAACTTTAAAATTAAGACAGCAGTGGTGTCTAACAAAAACTCCAGAGACAACTACATAAAATTCCCCACAAGTTTTGTATACAATTTATGATTAAATTCTAAAATCTAATTACCCCTAGACGGTCCACAAAATAAACCCTGCAATCTGTTTTCCTGTTTTGGGCAGCGACATACTCGGATTCAAACAGCGATAACTTTTAAAATATAATTCTGAATCAAGCGCATAAGTACTTGTTGGGAATATAAGAAAGATCCCTTCATGATTCTTATACTGATTAACACTAATTACTCCCGAAAAATCCCCAGAAACTGCTAATACTGCTACTGTTCATCCCCCCTGAAAATCTGTTTTTTGGACAGCCACATACCCGGATTCAAACGGTGATAACTTTCAATTTATAACTCCAAATTGAGCACATAAATACTTGTTGGAAAGGTAAGACAAAGTTCTACATGATCCCCAAACTGATTTCCATTAATTTCTCACGAAAAACAACGACAAACTGCTAGAACTACTGCTGTTCATCCACCACCTAAAATTCTGGACAGCCCCCTCTACCCAATCGCAAACGCAACCTCTAATTAATTGAATTGCAGCGCAAATGAACAAGGGATGAACACAAAAATCACCTTGGATTCTCCCTCTTTCCTTCCTCCCTTCTTCCCTCCACCAAAACGATTGAAGATTCGCACCACGTGACGATGATCCGAGCGGCGAGGATTGGCACCTTGGGAGGAGGAGATTGGGGGGGGGGGCTAGGGTATGGTGGTGTGGCTGCAAGGATTGAGAGAGGAGGAGATGGGAGGGGCGGCCAAGGTGTGGGGGAAGTGTGGGGGGCGGCTGCCCAAAGGGGGAGGGGGTGAGGAGGGAGGGCGGCTAGGGTTTGGGAGGAATAGTGGGCCGAATCACCAACCGCGGCCCAACTAGCCCACGCGACAGCTCCCGACCCCATCGCCAGTGCCAAACCAAATAAATTCTACTGCCATAATTGTGAATGTTTTCCACAAATTCCAAATCCCCAAAACAACAACCGGATGAGGAAGAAAAAAACAAAAAGAACAACCCCCAACTTCTCTTCTTTGCAAACCGGGTATCACACTCTACCCCTCTTAAAAAGAATTCGACCTCGAATTCTGACGCTTCTATCGGAATGACAAAAGAATAGATTAATGAATCAACAACACTTACCCACAACGAAAAGTTCCGGGTACTTCTACCGCATCAGCTCCTCAAGTTCCCACGTAGCCTCGCGCTCAGACTGATTAGTCCATAAGACCTTGACATACTTAATTGATCTCTTCCTCAATACACGCTCCGAGAATTCCAATACACGCACCGGACGACACTCCAGAGTCAGATCCTGCTGCACCGCAATTAGTTCCATCTCAATCTGATGGTCTGGATCCCGCAAGAACTTCCTCAACATAGAGACATGAAAGACCGGGTGCACCCCTGCCATGGAATCCAGCAGTAGCAAGCGATAAGCCAGGCTGCCCACTCGGGCCAAGATAGTGAACGGTCCAATGTATCTCGGGCTGAGCTTCCCAGAGACACCGAACCGAACAACTCCCTTAGTGGGTGATACCCTGAGAAGGACTTGGTCACCCACAGCAAATTCCAGATCCCGCCTCCTCACATCAGCATAACTCTTCTGACGACTCTGAGCTGCCAAAATATTCTAACGAATTTCCTGAACCTTTTCAGAAGTTTGCTGAACCCAATCAGGACCAACAAGGGATCTCTCTCCCAAAGTCTCCCAGCACAGAGGAGAGATACACCGCCTCCCATACAAAGCCTCAAATGGTGCCATCTTGATGCTAGCCTGGTAGCTGTTGTTATAAGCAAACTCTGCCAGTGCAAGATGATCCTCCCAGCTACCCTTCCATGACAGAACACAAGCACGCAACATATCTTCCAAGGTTTGGATTGTTCGCTCTGACTGACCATCTGTCTAAGGGTGAAAAGCGACACTAAGTGAAAGCTTGGTGCCCAATGCACTATGGAGACTCTCCCAAAATTTGGATACAAATTTGGAGTCTCGATCAGAAACAATAGACTTAGGTACCCCGTGAAGCCTGACTACTTCCTTCATATACAAGGGAACCAAATCTGAAGCTGAATTTGTGGTCTTCATGGGAATAAAATGCGCAGACTTAGTCAAGTGATCCACTACCACCCAAATAGCATCCCTGCCACGAGGGGAACGAGGTAGACCCACCACAAAATCCATGGTGATATGCTCCCATTTCCACTCTGGAATTTCTAATGGCTTCAGCAAACCTGCAGGCCGCTTATGCTCGGCCTTCACGCGCTGACATACTTCACAGGCGGCCACATACTTAGAAACGTCAACCTTCATCCGCTTCCACTAGAAGTTTTGCTTCAAATCTCGGTACATTTTTGTTTCGCCAGGATGGACGGTGTAAGGCGTTTTATGAGCTTCTCTCAAGATATCCATCTTCACCTCTGATTTCTGAGGCACACAGAGGCGGCCCCTGAAACGAACCAAATCATTCTCATCAATGGTGAACTCCCGCGGTTTACCATCACCCACCCTCTTTCGAGCTTCCTGCAATAGACGATCCTGCTACTAAGCCGCACGCACTCTCTCCATGAGAGAGGATTGAATAAGCATCTGAGTCTCCTTGCTAGCTGTGCCGACATAACACAAAGCGATCCCCACACGCCACATCAGCGATCAACGGCAAGGCCACCTTCGGAACCCCGGACCTGCTAAGGGCATCAGCCACCACATTAGCCTTCCCTGGGTGATAATGAATGGACAAATCATAATCTTTAATCAATTCCAGCCACCGACGCTGCCTCAAATTCAGCTCCTTCTGAGTAAAAATATACTTGAGACTTTTGTGATCGGTGAAAATGTCACAAGTCTCGCCATAAAGGTAATACCTCCACGACTTAAGAGCAAAAACAACCGCGGCTAATTCCAGATCATGAGTTGGATAATTCCCCTCATGCTTCCTCAACTGCCTTGAGCCATAAGCAATCACTCTGCCTTCCTGTATCAGCACACAGCCAAAACCAATACGCGAAGCATCCGTATAAACTGTGAAACGCTTACCGCTCTCAGGCAAAGCTAGGATAGGGGCGTCCACCAACTTGCTCTTCAATGACTGATAACTGACCTCACAATCGCCGGACCAGACGAAGGGAACACCCTTCTCCAAGATACTAGTCAAAGGCTTAGCAATGCTGGAAAAATTTGGTACGAAGCGCCGATAATACCCAGCAAGCCCCAAGAAACTCCGGATTTCAGAGACACTAGAAGGTCTCTTCCACTCCACCACAGCCGCAACATTCTTGGGATCAACCGCAATACCCTGCTGATTAATCACGTGCCCCAGGAAAGCCACTTCGGATAGCCAAAAGGCTCACTTCTTCAACTTGCCATAGAATTGATTCTTCCTTAGGGCACCCAGAACGAGACGGAGATGCTGCTCATGCTCGGCCTCGGTCTTTGAATAAATCAAAATATCATCCAGGAACACGACCACAAAATCGTCCAGGAATTCATGCAGCATCCTATTCATTGCTTCCATAAAGGCAGCAGGGGCATTAGTTAAGCCATAAGACATGACTATGAACTCATAATCACTATACCACAACCTAGCTATAACGACTTACTTACAGTCGGTATAAACCGTTATAGCAACGTACTATCAGTCGCTATAGAGTTATACCGACTAACACTTTCTGACGCTGTAAGTGGCGTCGGCATAAACGTATAGCGACAGACATGTTTATACCGACGGACGGTTAGACGTTAAAAAGTTATACCGACTAACATATTTATCCCGACGAACAGTCTGTTAGAACTTATACCGACACACTGTCTGATGTGATATATGTATTTTTACCGACTAACAATCAAACGCTACGGCTATATGAGCCTAAAAAAAATATATTACTAGCAGTTTCCAATTATCATCAACATCAGATAACAATTGTACTACATTCATACATATCAATTATATTGCATTCATACATAGCTCATGTTTTCATTCATGACAATAACAATTGTACTGCATTCATACATAATCTTCATGAGGACCAAAAACCCCAATCTCATGGAAGATGGCCTCGGCTGTTTCTTTGTTATCTCCTGTTATCACCATAACACGTATTCCAGCAGCTCTGCAATCTTCAATTGCCGTGTGGACTTCTTCTCTGGGAGGATCCTGTCAATAGTGTCTTTGAGTGTTACAGGTATATGCAATCATAAATAGAAAGAAAAATATACACATTTGAATAATCTTAATCAGATAAGCAAAAGTTCTCACCCTTAGACCAAAAAAACCACAAAAGATCATATTACTCTCTATGGAAGAGTAGTATGATGGATCGAGCAGATACTTGTGAGCTGCATGATCTTCACCATCATATGTTGCAAATTCTGCCAATTCATCCTTGTAGGCAAATGTGTATATAGGCATTGATCTTCAATTGCTGTGTGCACAACATACAATGGGAGATTAACACAGATGCAGATACGTGGAAGGTAGCGATCACATACAGGCACCCAGTGAGTACAAGTCGCATCCCAGGTCATCGCTGAAGGAAGCATCATCCTTCTCCTGCAACGGGGATCAGCTACAATTTAGTTTATTTTGGCATTTGATATGTACAGTAACAAGAGGACCAATTTTGCAGGGATATGCTTGCTGAGTCCTTTTCAGCTTCACTATGTATGCAATATTAAGTCTAAACCAAATGTTAAACGATAAACTGAAAATACAACTATGGAACAATATATGTGTCCTTTCTTCCACATTTATAAGACTGGTCAGCAAAAACCAAAGAATTTTAATAAATATATGCACTTGTCATGCACTCCCACTGTATAATATTCCTAAAGCAGATATGCCTTGCTTAATCAGGGTGGTGAGGCGGCTAAACAGAACAAAGTGGGTTTAAGTCCATAGATGCCTTGCCTGCAGGTGACTTGCAACATTTTCCCTGGTGAGTCTCTCAACATTCATGAGCTCAAGTATCCTTTTTGGCACAGCTTCTGCATCAACAGAAAATATTAGGTTGTAGAATGAACTGTGGCAAATAACTTAACAACAGCAAAGCTGAAAAAAACAGTAGGTGGCAGTGGGACTCACTGTCAATTCCTAGCTGATTGACAGCGGTAACAAATTTTCGGTGCAGTTCAACTGACCAAACAACCCTTTTATTTAATGATATTCCTTCCTCTTTTTGCTGGGCCTCCCACTTTGGTCAGGTGGCCCAACTGTAATTTGGCTGTGTGCAAGATCAAAATCTGCATTTGATGGCCTATTGCACTCCTCATAGCCATCAAAATCTGAATGTGGAAGCAAGGACGAGGATCACCGGGTTCGCACTCGTAGTGGGTGGACGCGTCGAGGCTGTTGTTCTAGCGCAGTAGGGCGCAACCGTGGAGGGCATCCAGCGCGTGCCACCCGCTGAGGAAGAGAATGTCGTCCAAGGACGCGTGCGTGGTGGACGGCGCGGGAAGGAAGGCTGGTGGAGCCGGCCTAGCGCGAGCAATGCAGGGGACGGGGCGACAAGCTCGACGGTGATATCGGGATGAGGGCAGGGGACGGCGGTTGCGGCCGGCCGGGCTAGGGCGCGCGGCTGTGGACGGCGATTGGCGGCGGCAGCATCAATTTTTTGGTGGCGCGCGGCGGCTGGAACTACGGGAAGGGAGATAGGGTTTTGGGCTGCGGCGGCGCGGCTGGTATTTGGGCCAGCAACTAATTTGCGCGCCACACATGTTTTTTTGCGACTGACAATGAGATGCTATAGGTATGAATTGCCGACTGACAAAGCGACACTATTCACATATAAATATAGCGACTAACACTCAGTTGAAATATAGACATATGCCGACTCACCATCTGTGGCAATGTATACCGACTAACAATTTGATGCTAATTCTCTATTTATAGCGACGGTCGTCAGACACTAATTTGGTGTTGTGGTATAGTGAATGCCCATACCTGGTGCAAAAGGCGGTCTTCTCAATATCCTCCTCACGAATCCTCAATTGATGATAACCAGAGTTCAAATCAATTTTGGAGAACACCTGGGCACCCCTCAACTGCTCAAAGAGGACCTCAATTCGGGGAAGCGGATATTTATTCTTGATTGTCACTTGATTCAAAGCGCGATAATCCACACACAGCCGCTTGCTTTTATCCTTCTTATCAACAAACAATACTGGGGAAGCCCATGGAGACCTGCTAGGCCTAATGAAACCCTTAGCCAGCAGATCATCCAATTGCCGCTTCAATTCAATCTGCTCCTTTGGGGCCATTCGATACGGGGCCTTATGAATAGGCTGCGTACTCGGGATCAGCTTAATCTCAAAAGCTGAATCGCGCTCCGGAGGAATGCCTGGAAGCTATGCCGGAAACACGTCAGCAAAGTCACACACCACCCGGATGTCCTGCACCCGCAAGGTAGCCTCACCCTCCACCACCATGGAGAAAAAGACCCCCGACTTCCTTGACCGGCGATCAGGAAGCAATTGCGCCAACAAGGATAACGTGAACTTCGGGGAACTTCCCAAGAATACCACCTCCTTACTCGACGGCGCCTGCAATAACACTGTCTTCCAGAAGCAGGATATAACCGCGCGATACTAGGATAACCAATCCATACCCAAGATAACATCGAATGCCCCCAAGGAAATCACCACCAGATTGGCCGAAAATACCTCATCAGCAAGAATGACGGAACACCCCTGACAAACTGAACAGCTACTAATGGAGCCATTAGCAGATCTAACCAAAATTGGGTGACCCAACCTCTGCACCGAAAGACCAGCCCGTGACACAAAATCCTCCGAAACAAACGAATAGCTAGCGCCAGAGTCAAAAAGAGCATGGGCTGCAAACGAATCAACTGAAATCGTACCTGTCACCACGTCTCCTTGCTCCCTGCCATCCGTAGCGGGTAGCACATAAGCTCCAGAAATACCCGCAGAAGAGAAAGCCCCCGGAGTGAAATTAATAGAAGAACCCCACTGAGCCACTGGATGAGGCAGACGCGGAGCTCCAAACTGAGACAGCATAGGAGTAGACGGTGCAGGAGTAGGCGTGGCCTGATACTGAGGAAAACCCTGCATCTGCACGAACTGAGAAGTCCCAGGCACATAGAGCTGCTGCGGAGGAAGAGGAACTGAAAACTGCTGCTCAACACTTGACATCATGTTGATGGTGCCCTGAGAAGAGGAGGAAGTCACTGGCTCCCATCGGAGCTTCCCATTAGGATTCGTCCTACACACCACATCCTTATGGTCCTGACTGCAGATAGAACACCTGCCACTCCACTGGCACTCTGCACGGCGATGTGCATCACCACAGCGGAAACACACCAGCCCCAGCCCGGGCTTAGGAACGGCCCAAAACCTCTGAGTACTTCCTCCCGAAGTACCCGAGTCAAAAGATTTGCCACGGTAAGGATGGTGGCGCTGATGCTGAGACTTGCCCCTCTTGTGGGCTGGACCTCCAGTGTTGCCCCTCCTCGCATCCTGGCTACGAGGCTGATCAACACCCGAATACTTCTGCGACTCCATGGTATACTGGTGTTGCATCTCCACACCCAGTGCCTGCTCCACCGTGGTACGGAAGTCCACCAACGGAAAGGCCCCCAGTGCATGTCTGATAGAAGGCTTCAGACCCTAACGGAACTGGCTCGCCTTCTCCATCTCATTATAAGCCACATGAGGGACAAAGCGGACCATCTTGTTGAAGCCCACCTCATACTCTGTGACAGTCTTCTTCTCCTGCTTGTAGGACTGCAAGTCAATCTTCATTTTCTCCAGAAAGGTGACCGGGTAGAATCTCCTTTCAAACTGCCTGATGAAAACATCCCAAGATAGAACTCCTGGTGAGGAGGAGTGCGCTGCCTGCACGCCTCTCCACCAAATTTGAGCCTCTCCCTTCAGCAGCTGAGTGCCAAAGCGAACCCGATCTCCATATGCAATCTCGAAGACATTCATCTTATCCTCCACATAAGTCAACCAATCTGCCGCCTCGACCAGAGTACCACTGCCATCACAAGAATCCAACTTCATGCCCATCCACTGCATCAGAGAAAGACCACTGACTGAAAGAGGCACCTCGGCCCCGCCACCTGGAACAGCACCCGTAGGGACAGCGCCCCCGGGCACTTCTCCACCTCCAGCACCCTGAGCAGCACCCGCAGCGGTGACAGGAATGGCTTGCCTCAGAAGGGCCAACTCCTGCTGCATGGCCTGCATCGCGGCTAACATTGCCGCCGGACTCATCGAGTCCCCACTAGGAGCTTGCGGACTACTCCGAGGCCTACGAGGCGGCATAGCTGCAGCCACAGGGATGAGAATAATAAGTAAATAAGATTGGCATAACATCTCTTCAGATAATGCCAAACTAGCACATACAATAACATAACATATCAATAGCAAGCCAGAAATTCCATCCTACATGTGCAGTGTGTCAATTTATTATTACTCCACTTGCTAGGACCTACAGCCTATCCTCTGATACCAACTGTAACACCCCACTGGTCACACACAATGGATATTACCAAAAACCCCACCCACCTAACTTACTCAACACAAGAGGCGTAATAAAGACAGGAAATATAGCAAAATCTGGCAGCACCTCCTTTGAAACTAACATAACAAGGAGGGGAAAACATGAAGTTCATACAGGATATAAAGACATATAATTCACATAGTAGAAGCTAAATGCAAAGTGGTAAACTCATTTATGCCCCAACTGAAGCAAAACAGATGGGATGAGGAACTCAGCCCACCCCAAGATAAACGCTAAACCAAGAACAAGGCAATTCACTAGACTTGACCAATTCCGATTAACAACATTATTAAATGGTGATTCCTTTATTAAAGGTGTAGTGGCCGTGCTGCTACATCCCTCTATTCCCAAAGCAGAGATTAGGTGCCTGCATCAAACAATGCAAGATGTGAGATAATACATCTCAGCAAGTAAACATAACAACAACAAATAGGACATTGTAAATCAACTGTGCTTACACAACCACATGGTTCAGAACTCCTTTCTTTCTTTTGAACAGTAAATTGCAGCAAGTAAACAAATAACTAAATTCTTAACGCCAAGAAGAATCACCATGCACAAGTCCAAATTATCCACATCCACATAATAGATTCCACACCTCTCCCATGAATGCACATGGCTACAGATGCAATAATGACTTCTGCCTCCATATCTCAAAGGATATGAAGCTGCACCATACCCCTTCTCGGGCAACATATGATGCTCAATGTACCGGTACGGTCGGACCATAAGATCGCGACGAAAACTTCAATGCAATGGATGATGAGTGCATTATGCATGACAACATCATGAGTTCTTCCCAAATAAAAATGTGCTAGACATATACTTCGACCCATTCCACATAATAACCACTTGAGTAACATAATCAAACCTCAAACTCAACATATGAAATCCATGAAACATGTACATTTCAAATGATGGTACTCAAAAAAAATATGAATATGAACACAATAGCACAACATAATCAAGTATAAAACTCCTCATCTGACAGAAGGAATAACCATCACAGTTTTACTTGGCTTCACCGGAAGTTTGGGCAAATCCCTAAGAACGATCCGGAAGTCCACCACCTGTTTTTGACACCCAACTTAGTCCACCAAATTCACATAAAAAGCCTCAAAACAACGCCGCACCTACGCGCAATCTCAAACCCCGCCGCGGGTAACAATTCTCCCCACACCAACCAAACTGCAGCGGCGCTGCTTAACAATTCCATAACTTTAAAATTAAGACAGCAGTGGTGTCTAACAAAAACTCCAGAGACAACTACATAAAATTCCCCACAAGTTTTGTATACAATTTATGATTAAATTCTAACATCTAATTACCCCAAAACGGTCCACAAAATAAACCCTGCAATCTGTTTTCCTGTTTTGGGGCAGCGACATACTCGGATTCAAACAGCGATAACTTTTAAAATATAATTCCGAATCAAGCGCATAAGTACTTGTTGGAAAGATAAGAAAGAGCCCTTCATGATTCTTATACTGATTAACACTAATTACTCCCGAAAAATCCCCAGAAACTGCTAATACTGCTGCTGTTCATCCCCCCTGAAAATCTGTTTTTTGGACAGCCACATACCCGGATTCAAACGGTGATAACTTTCAATTTATAACTCCAAATTGAGCACATAAATACTTGTTGAAAAGGTAAGACAAAGTTCTACATGATCCCCAAACTTATTTCCATTAATTTCTCACGAAAACAACCAGAAACTGCTAGAACTACTGCTGTTCATCCACCACCTAAAATTCTGGACAGCCCTCTCTACCCAATCGCAAACGCAACCTCTAATCAATTGAATTGCAGCGCAAATGAACAAGGGATGAACACAAAAATCACCTTGGATTCTCCCCCTTTCCTTCCTCCCTTCTTCACTCCACCAAAACGATTGAAGATTCGCACCACGTGACGATGATCCGAGCGGCGAGGATTGGCACCTTGGGAGGAGGAGATTGGGGGGGGGCTAGGGTATGGTGGTGTGGCTGCAAGGATTGAGAGAGGAGGAGATGGGAGGGGGGCGGCGGCCAAGGTGTGGGGGAAATGGGGGGGGCGGCTGCACAAAGGGGGAGGGGTGAGGAGGGAGGGCGGCTAGGGTTTGGGAGGAATAGTGGGCCGAATCACCAACCGCGGCCCAACTAGCCCACGCGACAGCTCCCGACCCCATCGCCAGCGCCAAACCAAATAAATTCTACTGCCATAATTGTGAATGTTTTCCACAAATTCCAAATCCCCAAAACAACAAATGGATGAGGAAGAAAAAACAAAAAGAACAACCCCCAACTTCTCTTCTTTGCAAACCGGGTATCACAAAATACCACTGTTCTGCTGATAAAATTAGTGTGCTATATGTATGGCTTGGACACCATGCCTTTGCATCGCTATTTTTAGGGCAGACTTCTTGTCCTCAAACTCTTCATGCATTATTTGGACCCATCAGACGTAACCACTAACCACCGTGCAAAGCATAAATTAAATAACAAAAGAAAGAATGAACAATGCTAACATTTAAACTATACTCTACTATCTTATATATATCTTGGTATTACTAATTGAAGGTTCTAATAGAGCCTCTGGATTAATTTTCACTCTATTATTAATTCAGGACCCAATTGAGCCATTATTTTAATTCTCATCAGACATGATAAAAAATTAAAAAAATATCATAAATTCTTATTAATTAGAAATATCTGGCCATTAAACAAGAGACTCTAAACTATACATAACTATTAGATCCTGAAGGACCAAAAAAGTGATCAAATGGGGTGAATAGGTCTATGTTGAGCAACCTCCCGGCTTTGAAGATAGTGAGTACCCTAACCATGTTTATAAACTCTCAAAGGCGCTTTATGGGCTCAAGCAAGCCCCAAGAGCATGGTATGAATGCCTAAGAGATTTTCTTATCACTAATGGCTTCAAAGTCAGTCTAAAACCATTGCAAAAGTTTTGTTTGTATGCCAAATTTATGTTGATGATATCATATTTGGGTCTACTAACAAATCTACTTGTGAAGAGTTTAGTACGATCATGATTCAAAAATTCGAGATGTCTATGATGGGGGAGTTGAAGTATTTTCTAGAATTTCAAGTCAAGCAACTCCAAGATGGCACCTTCATCAGCCAAACAAAGTACATTCAAGACATACTCAACAAGTTTGGAATGAAGGATGCCAAGCCCATCAAGACACCCATGGGAACTAATGGGCATCTCGACCTCGACATGGGAGGTAAATCCGTAGATCAAAAGCTGGAATCAAAGGCATCTAGTACCTTCCATGCATTTGTATCAGCTGGGTGCGCCATGACATCTAGATTCTAGCGTACCCCTTCTTTGTGCCACCTCATGTGTCTAGTTGTATTCTTGGAGATGAACAAATGTTTCAACCGAGTTATAAGAGGCATGTAACGAATCTGCTTACGTGCTATCTCGGTCGTCACGGTCAAGCCATCGTTGTTTTCAACCTCTACGAATCTATGCTCACCACATACTGTAAACTTCTTCTCACTCATGGTCTCCTTCCAGAAAATCATATAGTTATTGTCATAGACATCGATTTTTTCGTAGTCCATACCGAGACCAGATAGCAACTTCTTGGACTCATACATGTCCTTTGGCATCTTGTGATTCTCCGGAAGTACATCACTGATCAAGTTCAGAAGCTCCTTGTAGCAGTTGTTTGAGAATGCAAACTTAGACTTAATAATTATAAGTCGAGTCACGAACACAAGGACGGTCACTTTCGTGTGCTTGTGCAACGGCTCTTCGGTAGCTTTAAGGAGCTCGAAAAAGTTCTGAACCTCAGGCATAGGAGGATCCTCATAATTGGAGGGTTGACCAGGGTTCTCCAAATCGACGGGTAGAAGCTCATGGCTTACATCGTCAAGCATCTCTTCCATCCTATCGTAGCCCCCTCTTCATGTGACTGAACCTACGATACAATACGAGGAGGTGGGTCCTCACCGTGGTGCACCCACACCTCATAACCTGGCATATAACCGTTCTTACAAAGATCTATCGACATAGTCCCTATCAAGGAAATAAATGTTTTGACACTTGCTACAAGGGCACTGTTGGGGACTTGTTCTCAAATGCTAAGAATTAAGAACAAGGCAACACAAAAAATGTTAAGTGTTAAGGTCCTTCGTCCTCCATAACGATATATCCCGTCGGGATATAAAGCATCTCGGACGAAGGTTACGAAGGACATACCTTCGTAAGCATAATGACGAAGAATGAAGCATTCACATAAATCATAGAATATGAAATAAACATTCAAATATTGTCATAGAATTATCTCTACTTGTATTAATGAATATAAATGACTTTGAATTACAAATGTACCTTCGGTCTTGCAGAAGGCAAAAGTACAAGCGTGATGTGAAAGCAAATGACAGGTTCACGTGAACAGTACAGAGGTACAGTTCATCTATTTATAGGCACAGGTCGCAGCCTGTGACAAATTACAATTATGTCCCTTGCGAAAGTTTACAGCATTGACTCAGACCTATATGTATAAAAAGGTCATTCTATCTCTATGTCGGTTTAAAACGCCGAAGCTCCATGAAAAGGGACCTTCGGCCATCTCTTGGAGACGACTTCAGCCGAAGCTGTTTCTTCGTGTGAGACCTTCGGCACACCGAAGCACAACCCCAACAGTAGCCCCTTTCGCGGTGCTAGATCGTTCTTCGTAACGAGCTTGACCCGTGAAAAAAGCCTCTTCAGCTTCGGGAAGCCGAAGGTCCAAAAAACACCTTCCCTGAGCTCGTTGCGGAGAAACGATCCGACTTCCGAGCGCGTGTCGGTCCCACCTTGCAGAGTTACTGTTTGATCCTTGCGGTCCACTGCGCAGCGGGTACAAGTTACTGCGCGCCTGGTGTAACAATTCCGCCGCTTCGCCTTCTTACCTGCAGCACTATATAAACTGACAAGTAGTTGTGAAGTTACCACAGCATTCATTGCTATTTGCACTGTTTTGCTGCCAAAATTTTTAACCATCGCCGAAGCTTGTTTGTCAGAATTGAACGAAGCTCCATCTTGAAACCTGCTTCGGAGAAAAAAGTATTAAAGTTTCACAAGTTCATAGTTAAATGGCCAGAATCCGTTCTACTGCTAGGATTGAACGCGAGGGGGAGGAAACTGAAGCTTCGGAGACCGTCCCTATCTCCGAAGCCATGCAACGGTCCGGGCTAGTGATTTCGGAAAAGATTCCTATTGATGATGCAGAACAAGCAATCGCTGAAGCAGAAGGAGAAGAAGCTGAGGAAACAAACTCCGAAGATGATTATCACCTTGCCACACCAAGCAAACCCAGCCATTTGGACTTCGGGAAATCTACTGTTTCGAAGGCTGACTTGTCCAAGATGGTAAAGTCAGGCTATTTTACTGAAAATCAAAAGAAGCTACTACGCTTCGGAGGAGAAGAGACTACCCCAAAGCCGGAGAAAGATGAAATTGTTATTTTTAAAAGCTTCTTAAAGGCTGGGTTGAGATTCCCCCTTCACGGGATTATTGCAGAGATATTGAATAATTTTGGAATCTATTTTCACCAGCTAACCCCTAACGCTATCGTTAGGCTTAATGTTTATATTTGGGCACTCCGAAGCCAGGCGGTGGAACCGTTTGCGGACAGCTTTTGCCGAGTTCATGAACTGCACTATCAGACAAAGGCTAGAAAGGATGGATTACATGACAACTTTGGTTGCTATAATTTTGCTTATCGGAAAACTTCAAAGTGTCCTGTGATTAGCTATCGAAGCAAATGGGCAGCAGGGTGGAAATCGGAATGGTTCTATGTTAAGGTTGATGATGATAAAGAGAAGCTTGTGCAAAGCCCACTGGAACTGACCTTCGGAGAAACCCGCCCCCAGTGCCACATGTTACCAGAGGGTCCAACTCAAAAAGCAATGTATGAATTCAAAATAATTGCAGAAAATATCGGTACAAGGGACCTGGTCCAGGAATTCTTGGCTTTCAAAGTTTTCCCTAGTGTAAAAGAGTGGGAAATGCCGAAGCTGGAGGGGGAAAAGAAAAAGGGTGAACTTGTACGCTTGCCTTACTACTTCAAATTTAAGAAATTCTTTAAAACTCCTTGCCAAGAGTGGCTAGATACGATTGAAGTGATGTGCAACAAAATACTTGGTAATTATTCCAAGAAAGAGGATCAATTGATGACTGCAGCCTTCGGCAGCCGTCCAAAACGAAGGCTGAATCGAGTATTGGACGCCCTGGGCTTCGAATATCCAGACTACGAAGACCTGAACAAAGGTGCCAAGGGCCAAAAAAGGAAAAGAGCAACTGAAGCCTTAGATGAAGGTGAAAAAGAACCAATAAAGAAGAAAATTCAAAAGAAAAAGAAAACTTCTTCTCCGAAGCAACAAATATCCGAAGCAGAAGAAACCCCCGCATCACCTTCCGCTGCTGTTGTTGGGGAAATTCTGAAGGTAATGACTGAATCCTTACCTGCGAAGCTAAGTCCACTAGGTCCTCAACTGACAAAGTTTTTTCAGAAGGACAAGGAGCCCGAGAAATCAAGGAAAACAATCAAGGCGAAGAAACAAAGAATCATTACCGTGACAGAGGTAATTGACAAAACGCCGCCGAGAGCTTCGGCCCAAAAAACACGAGCGGCTGCAGAGGGGGCAGATATTGAAATTGCACCTTCGGAGGCCGCAGCCGCCGAAGTTACCTCAGCTGAAGATTTTAATTTAGAGAGCACAATTGAACATATTGACCAAATGTTGCTAGACATGGCCGCAGAAGAAGCTGCTACTGCTGTCGGAGAAACTGTGACCGTAGCGTCAAAGAAAGGAAAAGAAATTGCTGACGAAGCTTCAAAAAACGAAACCTTCGCGTTTCAAAACTTAGTTGGAGAACATCTAACAAAAGCTGAAATAGAAGAGCTTAAAGAGTATGCCCAATCCTGCGGATACAAACCTGGGGCACTCCTCTTCGGAGGTGTTGATGATGAGAAGTTAAAGTGTATTCGGGACCAAACAGGGGCGAGAGTTATTAGTACTCTGTCCAAGAGTATTGGATTTCCGAAGCTAGAAGCAGATATCAGCCGCTACCGACGACAGCATGTCGTTGGTAGTTTGTTTTACTCCAACTTCAAGGTAAATGACTTGTCCCCTAACTTTTATTGCTCCTAACAAAAACATGTCTGATGAAGGTTGTGTTTGTGTAGAGTATGCTATTGAGCAAGGCCTTGCAAATGCAGCAGGATCTTGAAGATAAAAAGCATGAAGTTATAATTGAAAATTTGGAAAACAAAATAAAGGAACAATCAGATGCTTTTGAGAAAAAGAACTTCGAACTCCAGGCAGCCGAAGGTTTACTGGCGGAAGCTGAAGCAAAAATATTAGAACTGAACACGAAGCTTCTCCGCCAGTCTGAGCAGTTCGAACAAGAAAAACAAGATCTCAATGCAAAACTTGAAGCCGAAGCTCAGCAAAATTCGGATTTGAGAAAACTACTGACAAATCTTCAAGAAAAATGCCTAGAATTTAGCAACAAGTGCATTCAGCGACTAAGAAAGATTTTTCATTCGGTTGGAGCTAGCAGCGAAAAATTTACCCCCTCAGCTGAAGACCTACCACAAACCTTCGAACACATTGAGGGGGAAATTGACGAGCTCGACGAAGTCATAGCTGGGCATGGTGATTTCTGTGCCTGGGTAGCTTCTCGAGGGACTGCTGCAGCCTTCATGAAGGCTGGCTGTGAACATGGAAAAGTTGTGAACAGGCCCAACTTCGCCTTATCTCCATCAATCCTGGATGATATGCCTGACCTTGCCCGAAGTATCTCCAACAGATTTATAAAAATGATATGGACAAAAGGCGGGCGGGAGAAGGCTGGAGATGAAGCACGAAGCCATCTTGAACCAGTAAGAGATAATACTTCGTACTTACCTTTTTCTTTGCACTTGATTTTTACTCACGATTCCTTGATTTATGTAGGTTGACGAAGGTGAAGATGATGCCTAAGTTATGTCGCCGAAACTGTCGCCGAAGCTGAAGCTTGTAATATATCCTTACCCTTTGATTGAGTCGCTTTGATGTGGACGAAATCAGTATTTTGAGCCGAAGGCGAAAAAACACCTTCCCTTCTTTTCGTACACAACGAAGCCTAAACGGTCGCTTCCTCTTTTTGCCAAAGCTTTTCTTCACATAGCAAAACATAAAAAACTACTTCTTCTTTCTGCCGAAGCTTTTACATAGCAAGACATAAAAGACTACTTCTTCTTTCTGCCGAAGCTTTTACATAGCAAAACATAAAAGACTACTTCTTCTTTCTGCCGAAGCTTTTACATAGCAAAACATAAAAGACTACTTCTTCTTTCTGCCGAAGCTTTTACATAGCAAAACATAAAAGACTGCTACTCTTATATACAACGATTCATAAAAACCACTTCTTCGAAACCTTTCTTTTGCATAACAAACCATTTATCCGAAACTTTTTTCTCTGTGCCGAAGCAATCATTTAAGAACACAAATGCTATGAATGAATGCTTATGCATGCAAATGCCATGATGCAATGTGCAAATGAATGTCCGAAGCGTATGTCCGAAGCCACACTCATCCATCATTTTCTTAGGAGCAAACACACGTCAGCTCTGCATTCCCTTAGGAACGACTTTGGAGCATCTTTGCCTTTTACTTAGGCAGTATCAGCGTTGACTTTTCGCTGTAAGCTCTGCATCCCCCTAGGGACGTCTTTGGAGCTTCTTCGTCCTTTACTTAGACGGTATAAGCTCTGCATTCCCTTAGGAACGACTTTGGAGCTTCTTCGCCTTTTACTTTCGGCGGAATCAGCGTTGACTTTTCGCTGTGAGCTCTGCATCCCCTTAGGGACGTCTTTGGAGCTTCTTCTCTTTTTTAGTTTCGGCACTCGATGGTGCACTCTCAGCTTTTACATGTACATCTTTGGGGGATTTTGCTCTTATAAATCTAAAAAGGAAATTACATACGATGGCCCCATTAAAAACCTTTCTCCCCCTTTAGAAAGGAAAAGGGTGCCATGAAAAAGAAAAGAAAAGTCAAAATTACATCGAGTTATACATAAAACCGCCGAAGCTCATCCGCATTCCAAGATCTTGGAATTTCATTGCCGTCCATGTCCTTCAGTCTGTACGAACCAGGCCTTGACGAAGATGCTACTAAGAAAGGCCCTTCCCATTTCAGTTGCAATTTGCCCACTGTATCTGGATTGGCCACTCTCCGAAGCACCAAGTGTCCTGGCTCAATATTTTTTAGCCGGACCTTTCTATCTCGCCATTTAACTGTTTCAGCCTGGTACTTATTGATATTCTCCACGGCCTGAAGCCTGATCCCTTCTAAGGCATCTTTTTCCACGAGACAAGCATCTTCGGGACTTGATTCTGCCGAAGCTACCACTCTTATTGATCCAGCTTTGGCTTCTTCCGGGGTTATTGCTTCGTCACCAAATAACAACTTAAATGGGGTAAAGCCTGTAGATCTTGATGTTGTTGTGTTATGGCTCCACACCACTTTGGTAAGCTGATCTGGCCACTTTCCCCTTGGTTGATTGAAGATTAGCTTCATTATTCCTGTCATTATGATGCCGTTGGCCCTTTCAACAAGCCCATTCGACTCCGGGTGCCTGACTGACGCAAAGTGGATCTTCGTGCCAATTTGATCGCAAAAATTTCTGAATTCTTCGGAGTCAAATTGTGTTCCATTATCTACAGTTATAGCCTTCGGCACTCCGAAGCGACAGACAATATTCTGCCAGAAAAATTTTTGGACAGTGGCCGAAGTTATTGTAGCTAATGGCTTCGCCTCAATCCACTTGGAAAAATATTCCACAGCAACTACAACATATTTCAGATTGCCTTGAGCCGGTGGTAATGGGCCCAGCAAGTCGAGGCCCCACCTTTGCAATGGCCAGATGGGTTGTATTAGCTGTGTCAAAGACGAAGGTTGTTTTTGATCTCTTGCACATTTCTGACAACCTTCGCACTTTTGAACTAACTCAGCTGCATCCGAAGCTGCCTTCGGCCAATAAAAACCTTGTCGGAACACTTTTCCAAGTAACGGCCTGGATCCGATGTGGGATCCACAAAGGCCTGCATGTATCTCCTTCATCAACTCTATACCTTCGGCTCTAGACAAGCACTTGAGCAGCGGGGCACAAACTCCATGCTTGTATAACTCCCCTTCTATAATGATATACGGACGAGCTCTTGCCTCTATTCTTTTATTATAAGCTTCGTCATCTGATAGAAAGTTGCCCTGAAGGTAAGAAATTATTTCAGTTCTCCAATCTTCACTGTACACGGGAGAGATAGTAAGAACTGCTCTTTCAAGTAACTCCACTGAAGGTGCCTTTATTGTTTCGAAGAATACATCCGAAGGTAGCGGCAGCCCCTGTGCTGCAGACCTGGCTAACAAATCAGCATGTTCATTTTGCCCTCGAGGGATATTCTTAACAGAAAATCCTTCGAAGGAAGCTTCGATCCTTCGGACTGTGTCTAAGTATTTTTCAAGCTTCGGGTCTTTAGCCTTGCAACTTTTGTCAATATGACCCGAAACAATCTGAGAATCAGTTTTAAGGATCGCCCTCCTGATCCCCATCGCCTTTAGTTTCCGAAGGCCCAGGAGCAAGGCTTCGTACTCAGCAATATTATTTGTGCAGCTGAAGTCCAGTCTTGCTGCATAGCAAGTTTTAACCTTGGACGGTGAAACCAAAACAGCAGCTGCTCCTGCTCCGAAGGTTCCCCAGGAGCCATCACAAAACACTGTCCATGCTTCGGCATCTTTATTTGCTTCTTCGCCCTGAGCCCCTGGCGTCCAGTCGGCAATAAAATCCGCCAATGCTTGAGACTGAATCGAGGATCTGTGCACATAATCAATGTAAAATTCATTAAGCTCCGCAGCCCATTTTCCAATTCGGCCAGTAGCTTCTTTATTTCTCATGATATCTTTCAACGGCTGCGAAGAAGGAACAATAATATTATATGCCTGAAAATAATGCCGAAGCTTCCTGGATGCCATTAGAACGGCATACAACACCTTCTCCAGTTCTGTATAATTTTTCTTTGAGACACTAAGGACCTCAGATACAAAATATACTGGGACCTGCTTCTTGATTTGTCCATCAAACTTCTCCTGCACAAGTGCCGCACTTACTGCTGAGTGCGAAGCTGCCACATACAACAATAGAGGAGCCCCTGGCATTGGTGGAGTTAATGTTGTTAGATCTATCAGGTATTGCTTGAGTTCTTCGAAAGCTTTTTGTTGAGCTGGGCCCCATTGAAAGACTTCAGCTGATTTTAGCACCTCGAAGAAGGGTAGATTTCTTTCCGCTGATCTGGATATAAATCTGTTAAGAGAAGCCAGTCTTCCTGTCAATCTTTGGGCCCCCTTTCTTGTGGTTGGTGGCTCCATTCGAAGTATAGCTTCGATTTTATTTGGGTTAGCTTCAATTCCCTTTGTTGAAACCAAGCATCCAAGGAACTTACCCTTCTTCACTCCGAAGACACATTTTTCTGGATTCAGCTTCAGACCAGCTTGTCTGAAGCTGGCGAAGGTCTCCTGCAGATCAGCAATATGGTCTTCTTGCTTCGTGCTTTTTACAATAATGTCATCAACATAGGTCAACACATTTCTGCCTATCTGAGATTGGAGAACCTTCGCAGTCATCCTGCTGAAACTCCCTCCAGCATTCTTAAGCCCCTCAGGCATCCGAAGATAGCAATATGTACCACTTGGGGTTATGAAACTAGTCTTCGGCTCATCCTCCTTTTTCATCCAGATTTGATGATAGCCTGAGTAACAATCCAGGAGACTCATGAGTTCCGAAGAAGCTGCTGCATCAACTAAAGAGTCTATCCTTGGCAGCGGGAACTCATCTTTCGGACAAGCCTTGTTGAGATCTGTGAAATCAATACACATTCTCCACTTTCCATTGGCCTTCTTCACCATAACAGTGTTAGCTAGCCATTCTGGATACTTCACTTCTCTGATAACTCCTGCACTTAGGAGTCTTTTTACTTCGTTGCGAGCCCCTTCGGCCTTGTCATCAGACATTTTCCGAAGCCTCTGCTTGCGGGGTCTGAAGGATGGGTCAATATTGAGCGAATGTTCAATAACATCCCGATTCACTCCACAAAGATCATTGGCTGACCATGCAAAAACATCTTTATTGTTGAATAAAAACCTTATCAAGGTTTTCTCTTGATCTTCAGATAATTGCGAGCCCAATAGCACCTTCTGCTCTGCTATATCCTCACACAGCAGCATGGGCTTCGGCTGATCAGCCGAAGCTGCCTTTTCCCTCCTGAACTTGTACTGTTCACAAGCTTCAACTCCATCTATATTATGGATTGCCTTGGAATCAGTCCAGCTTCCTTCGGCCCTTCTGGCAGCTTCCTGACTCCCATGAATAGCAATAGGCCCTTGGTCCGAAGGTATCTTCATGCAGAGATAAGCTGGGTGAAGAATTGCTTCAAAAGCATTTAGGGTACCACGACCAATGATGGCGTTGTAGGGGTATTCCATGTCAACAATATCAAACACAATTTGCTCAGTCCTTGTGTTATTAACAAATCCGAAGGTTACCGGCATGGTAATCTTCCCGAGTGCCACAATCTGCCGCCCTCCGAAGCCACAAAGAGGGTGCGTAGCATCATGAATCTTGTCTTCAGGCTCCTGCATCTGTCTGAAGGCTTTGGCAAATATAATGTCAGCTGCACTGCCTGTGTCAACTAGGACATTGTGAACCAGAAACCCTTTGATCACACAAGAAATGACCATAGCATCATTGTGAGGATAGTCCTTGAGCTGAAGATCTTCCTGAGAGAAGGTAATTGGAATGTGAGACCATTTTGACTTAATAAAGGGTCCCTGCACTCCAACATGCTGCACCCTTCTCTGAGCCTCCTTCTTCTGCTTTTTGTTAGCTGGCTCTGAGCAAGAACCGCCTGTTATCGGGAGCACCAGCTTCGAAGCCGAAGCAGCTCCAGCTTGAGTGTTGAACGAAGCCATCAGCTCAGAAAGGTGGAAGTGAGTTGACCGGAGGTGGGCGCCAATGTTGGGGACTTGTTCTCAAATGCTAAGAATTAAGAACAAGGCAACACAAAAAATGTTAAGTGTTAAGGTCCTTCGTCCTCCATAACGATATATCCCGTCGGGATATAAAGCATCTCGGACGAAGGTTACGAAGGACATACCTTCGTAAGCATAATGACGAAGAATGAAGCATTCACATAAATCATAGAATATGAAATAAACATTCAAATATTGTCATAGAATTATCTCTACTTGTATTAATGAATATAAATGACTTTGAATTACAAATGTACCTTCGGTCTTGCAGAAGGCAAAAGTACAAGCGTGATGTGAAAGCAAATGACAGGTTCACGTGAACAGTACAGAGGTACAGTTCATCTATTTATAGGCACAGGTCGCAGCCTGTGACAAATTACAATTATGTCCCTTGCGAAAGTTTACAGCATTGACTCAGACCTATATGTATAAAAAGGTCATTCTATCTCTATGTCGGTTTAAAACGCCGAAGCTCCATGAAAAGGGACCTTCGGCCATCTCTTGGAGACGACTTCAGCCGAAGCTGTTTCTTCGTGTGAGACCTTCGGCACACCGAAGCACAACCCCAACAGGCACCTAACATCGATTCCAGTCTCCAACCGAGCAAAAGCATGGTCAAGAAACGCGTCAGTCTTAGCAACCCACTCACTTGATAAAGCACCTCTTTTTTCCAACCTTCATACATCCATCGATGATCCTCCTCCATACTAGATACAAGACGTTAACTTAATTAGTTATGATTACTAATAAACCACACTAATACAATATTACATTGAAAAATCATTTCACGGGACCTAAATCATATGAAATGATCTTATTTCCGAGGGCATAATAATTACACTCGGAAATTAAAAGTTTAAATTATATAGGCACCACTAAATAAACTAAAACAAGCTAATTTAATTACATAATAAACTCAGACTGTCGGACATAACAAACTAAATATAACTAAAAGCAAACAATCTATATGCATATACAAAATTATACTAAAAGTCACAAAATTACTCACTTAGCGAGACGTAGAGCCAGTGAAGCGAGCGCCGGTGGGGTCGGGGTAGGCGCCGAAGGCATCGGGGGCGGGGGCAGAGGCCGAGGCGGGCGCGGGCTGTGTCGGAGAGGCTCCCGCGGCATCGGGGATGGTGACGTAGGTGGCCATGGGCTCGGGCGGTGTCGGGGCGGGCGGGCACCGGCTCCGGCTGGGGAGGTGCTCGGCGGCGGCAGTTGGTGGGTGGTGGCGGCCTCGGCTTGTGAGTTCCTTGAAGAATGGAACTGAAACGACATGGGCGGGCGCTGACGGGGTTAAAATCCCTTATGTACGATGGCCTCCTAGGCGACCGTCGGACATAAGGTTATGTCCGACGGCTTATCTAATAGCCATCGAAAATAACCTTATGTCTAACGATCCGTCTAACAGTCGTCGAACGTAGGATCTTATGTCCGATGGCTGCCTTTGGCCGTCAGGTATAACGTTCTATTCGATGGCCGCCTAGGAGGTCGTTTGTCACCCAGTTTTGGAAGGTAAACAGAATGCGAACCATATACATGCCAGGATCAGAAACTCACGTACATAGCGATTACATAATTGGACATCATCACACATTGCTCAAAGTAAATAGTGGAAATAGTACTTTATTACATCAAGATGTCCAAGACATCCACAGAGTCATTAACATAACATTGTCATTACTATTATCAAAGTGCGAAAAAGCGAGCGTATCTGATAAAGCCTTCACAGGCAGCTGACTGGGGGTTCACCACTAACATAACTCGAACTCATCGTAGTCCTGGAACTCCTCAAAGTCCTCCATGTTGCCTGCATCTCCTCTTGAGCACTGAATATATTGGCGATAACCTTGGGTGCGGTGGTTTTTAAAGCAAGGGTGAGTACACATCAACGTTCTCAGTAAATGTCCCGTTTGGCTAATGTGGACTAGCTGTATGTGGAGTTAAGGTTAAGCAATTGCTTTTAGTTGGTCAGATATTTATTACCTAGTAGTAAAGCCATGTTTTAGCAATAAACCCAGTTATTACCTAAAAGTACTCCCTCCAAGAGGAAATACCAGAGATCAAAGTTATATTTATCATCATTAACCATAATCATAAAAGTATCCTAAGTTCTTCTAATCAAAAGGATCCCAAGACTGCTCTTAACCGTGAGCACGGCTGATATACCAGTTTCTAAAACTCTGCAGAGGTTGCACACTTTACCCACGAGTCGTGATCCCTTTCCAGCCTAGGTTGTACAAACTCGATCTTCACAACCAAGGTGAATGGCTAGGGATACACTACGTAGCCTTTACAAAGATTCCCCAGAGGTCATAGCCGCCCGTTAGGTTTCTCTAGTTTGATAAACACAATAATTCTCCCCACAGGAAGGGTGACTAACAAAACCAAATCGAAAGAACCTCGGCAACCAGCTCGACAGAGCAAGTGTTGTGCTTGGACCCCATAGACGCCCTACGGCGAAGCCAACTACACCTCAAGTTCCTCTAATTAATCAGCTAAGGGTGTCCCATTCCACACTCATGGTTGTACTGTTATCCCAGGTGGTCACTCAATGAACAGGTCCTTACGGAGAGGTACTCAGGAAACAGCCTGAGTCCCCTAAAGTATCACAAGATCATCATCGAGATAACATCATTGTATCATAAAGATTCACATCATGTTCATTGATTAAGTTAAAGCAATAGCATAAAGCTTAGAAACCCAAAAAGGTAAACAAGGATAAGGTAAATACAGACTAGTTAATCCTTAGGTTTAAATAATGTAAAGCGAGACGGTTAACTATAAAGTAAGTAGGACATAGTAGGTCAGAGGACTCTTGCCTTCACCAGGTTGTTGCTCAGGAAGATCTTCAGCAACACACTAAGGAACCACAGGCTGCTCATTGTCTAAACAAAGTGTCGGGGACCATAATTAGGGGTACCCTCAAGACGCCTAATTCTCAGCTGGTAAACCCCATCAGCATAAAGCTGCAAAGGCCTGATGGGTACGATTAAGTCAGGGATCAGTCTACACGAGTGACTCGATCACGCTTCACCCGAGCCTAGCCTCGGCCAAGGGCAGCCGACCTCGAGAGACTTCCGTCTCGCCCGAGGCCCCCTTTTTATGGCGGACACTTCACCGGCTCGCCCGAGGCCTTGGCTTCGCTCAGAAGCAACCTTGACTAAATCGCCACACCGACTGACCAAATTGCAGGGGCATTTAACGCAAAGGTGGCCTGACACCTTCATCCTGACACGCGCCCCCGGCAGAGCCGAAGTGACCGCCGTCACTCCACCGCTCCACTGGCCAGTCTGACAGAAGGACAGCGCCGCCTGCGCCACTCCGACTGCAGTGCCACTCGACAGAGTGAGTCTGACAGGCAGTCAGGCCTTGCCAAAGGCACCACGGCGAACTCCGCCCCGCTCGACCCCAGGGCTCGGACTCGGGCTAAGACTCGGAAGACGGCGAACTCCGCTCCGCCCGACCCCAGGGCTCGGACTCGGGCTAAGACCCGGAAGACGGCGAACTCCGCTCCGCCCGACCCCAGGGCTCGGACTCGGGCTAAGACCCGGAAGACGGCGAACTCTGCTCCGCCCGACCCCAGGGCTCGGACTCGGGCTAAGACCCGGAAGACGGCGAACTCCGCTCCGCCCGACACCAGGGCTCGGACTCGGGCTAAGACCCGGAAGACGACGAAACTCCGCTCCGCCCGACCCCAGGGCTCGGACTCGGGCTAAGACCCGGAAGACGACGAAACTCCGCTCCGCCCGACCCCAGGGCTCGGACTCGGGCTAAGACCCGGAAGACGACGAAACTCCGCCTCGCCCGACCCCAGGGCTCGGACTCCGCCCTGGCCTCGGCCGAACGACTTCTGCCTCGCCCGACCCCATGGCTCGGGCTCGGCCACGACAACGGAAGGCAGACTCAACCTCGGCTTCGGAGGAACCCCCACGTCGCCCTGCCTAGGGCACAGACCGCCACGTCAACCAGAAGCGCCATCATCATCCTACCCCGAATCGACTCGGGTCACGGAGAACAAGACCGGCGTCCCATCCGGCCAGCTCCGCCGGAGGGGCAATGATGGCGCTCCACAAGCTCTACGACAACGGCGGCCCCCAGCTCTCTTACGGAAGCAGGACGACGTCAGCAGGGACTCGACCGCTCCAACAGTTGTCCCTCCGCCAGGCTCCGCCACACCTCCGACAGCCACGACATCACGCCAGTAGGGTGCCCAGATCTCTCCGGCTGCCACATTGGCATGTACCTAGGGCGCTAGCTCTCCCTCCGCTAGACACGTAGCACTCTGCTACACCCCCCATTGTACACCTGGATCCTCTCCTTACGACTATAAAAGGGAGGACCAGGGCCTTCTTAGAAAGGGTTGGCCGCGCGGGACCGAGGACGGGACATGCGCTCTCTTGGGCCGCTCGCTTCCCTCACCCGCGTGGACGCTTGTAACCCCCCTACTGCAAGCGCACCCGACCTGGGCGCGGGACGAACACGAAGGCCGCGGGACTTCCACCTCTCTCACGCTCGACTCCGGCCACCTCGCCTCTCCCCCCTTCGCGCTCGCCCACGCGCTCGACCCATCTGGGCTGGGGCACGCAGCACACTCACTCGTCGGCTTAGGGACCCCCCTGTCTCGAAACGCCGACAGTTGGCGCGCCAGGTAGGGGCCTGCTGCGTGCTGACGAACAGCTCCCCGTCAAGCTCCAGATGGGCAGTCTCCAGCAACCTCTCCGGCTCGGGACGGTGCTTCGTTTCGGGACTCTTGAGTTCATGTCCTTTGACGGCAGCTACGACATGATACTTCTTCCACCGCCGCGCGACTACGACAATGGCGGCCGACAACCCGCCCGCCGGCGGCGGAATCGACGACGTCTTCCCCGCGTGGTGGAAGGGCAACATTCGGGCTCGCTCCGTTCTCTCCCCCGCCAACGGAGGAGGAGGCGGGGCCGTCAAGGCCAGGTGGGAGGCCGCGCTTCGTCGGCCGTCGAGCGAATCGACGCCCCCGACGCCCCGACGGAAGGCACGCCGGACGTCGACCTCGCGTTCAAGACGGAGGCAAGCGCCGTCCCCCCGCATGCACGCTGACCCCGAGCAAGAAGACGACGCCGGCGCGCTCGCGGAAAGCCTGCAGGACGTCGACCCTCGAACCAGAGTTGACGGTGCAACCAGTCCCCGATGTGACTACGTCGCTCCTCGTCGACAAAAAGGTACCGACTAACTCCCATCTTGCGTCATTTTCGACTCGGCCTCAACCCGCCAAACGACCTCGTTTTGGCGGGCGCTCTCATTGAGGCGAGTGCAACCCCACTGAGGTTCCGTATGCGGTCGCCTTGGGACCGACTGACGGACGTCTCGACCTACGGGCCCTCTGGGTCCGAGGAAGATGACGATCCCAGCATCGCTTGGGATTTCTCCGGACTTGGCAACCCCAGTGCCGTGCGGGACTTCATGACCGCATGTGACTACTGCCTATCCGACTGTTCCGATGGAAGCCTGCAGCCTTGGCGACGAGAGCTGCGGCCCAAGCCGCGAATGTTTCCACATCGAGCTAGGGGATCCCTCCGAAGGCAACCATCTTGGCATGCCGGAGGACGGTGATCTCCCTAGGCCGGTGCCTCGCGCCGACATCCCACGGGAGCTAGCTGTGGTCCCCGCTCCGGCGGGGGGTTACGACCCACAACTCGAGCAAGTCCGCGAGGCGCAGGCCAGGCTCAACGAGGGAACAGGAGCGCTTGAGCCGATCCGTCGGGACGTCGGACAAGCATGGGTGGGCCAACCCCTGGCCGGAGAAATACGTCACCTGCCCCAAGGTCTCCAGCACCGCATCGCCAACGATGTCAGGATCAGGCCGCCGCCCGCATCCAGCGGGGTTGGTCAGAACCTGGCAACCGCAGCAATGCTCATCCGCGCGATGCCGGAGCCGTCAACCACCGAGGGTCGGCGAATCCAGGGAGAACTCAAGAATCTCCTGGAAGGGCGCTGCGGCCCGGCGGGCCGAGAGCACTGCCTCCCGAAGGCAAGGTTATCCCTCGGAACCTCATGCCGCGACTTCCCGATTCATGCGGGAAGCCTCGGTCTACACCGGGCGCACGCGCAACACCGCGCCTGCGGCCCCGGGCCACCTCGGCAACGAGCACCATCGTACGCGACCGTCGGGCTCACCTCGACGAAAGGGTGCGCCGAGGCTACCACCCCAGGCTGTGGGGGGCGCTACGACAGCGGGGAGGATCGGAGTCCCTCGCCTCGAACCACCCGGTCCGCAGGCCTTCAGTCGGGCCATCCGACGGGCGCCATTCCCGACCCGGTTCCGACCCCCGACTACTATCACGAAGTACTCGGGGGAAACGAGACCGGAACTGTGGCTCGCGGACTACCGCCTTGCCTGCCAACTGGGTGGAACGGACGACGACAACCTCATCATCCGTAACCTCCCCCTGTTCCTCTCCGACACTGCTCGCGCCTGGTTGGAGCACCTGCCTCCGGGGCAGATCTCCAACTGGGACGAACTTGGTCCAAGCCTTCGCTGGCAATTTCCAGGGCACATACGTGCGCCCCGGGAATTCTTGGGACCTTCGAAGCTGCCGGCAACAGCCGGGGGAGTCGCTCCGGGACTACATCCGGCGATTCTCGAAGCAGCGCACCGAGCTGCCCAACATCACCGACTCGGATGTCATCGGCGCGTTCCTCGCCGGCACCACTTGCCGTGACCTGGTGAGCAAGCTGGGTCGCAAAACCCCCACCAGGGCGAGCGAGCTGATGGACATCGCCACCAAGTTCGCCTCTGGCCAGGAGGCGGTCGAGGCTATCTTCCGAAAGGACAAGCAGCCCCAGGGCCGCCCATCGGAAAAAGCTCCCGAGGCGTCTGCTCCGCGCGGCGCCAAGAAGAAAGGCAAGAAGAAGTCGCAATCGAAACACGACGCCGCTGACGCGGACCTTGTCGCCGCCGCCGAGTATAAGAACCCTCGGAAGCCCCTCGGAGGTGCAAACCTCTTCGACAAGATGCTCAAGGAGCCGTGCCCCTACCATCAGGGGCCCGTCAAGCACACCCTCGAGGAGTGCGTTATGCTTCGGCGTCACTTCCACAGGGCCGGGCCACCCGCCGAGGGTGGCAGGGCCCGCGACGACGACAAGAACGAAGATCACCAAGTCATGAAGAACTCCCACTGCCGCGACCCGAAGATGGAGGCCTACTGCGACGAGGTTCGGCGCCTGGAAGACAAGTTCTTCGGGCTCGAGCTCAACCACATCGCTCGGCGCTACAACGAAACCGCAGACGAGCTGGCTAAGATAGCCTCGGGGCGAACGACAGTCCCCCCGGACGTCTTCTCCCGGGATCTGCATCAACCCTCCGTCAAGCTCGACGACGCGCCCGAGCCCAAGGTACCCTCGGCCCAGCCCGAGGTACCCTCGGCACGGCCCGAGGTACCCTCGGCAGAGCCCGAGGTACCCTCGGCCCCCGAGGGCGGGGCACTGAACGTCGAGGAAGGGCAGAGCGGGGCCACGCCAGACCAAGATTGGCAGGCCCCGTACCTGCAATATCTCCACCGAGGGGAGCTACCCCTCGACCAAGTCGAGGCTCGGCGGGTAGCGCGACGCGCCAAGTCATTCGTCTTGCTAGGCGACGAAGAGGAGCTCTACCATCGCAGCCCCTCGGGCATCCTCCAGCGATGCATCTCCATCGCCGAAGGTCGGGAACTGCTGCAAGAAATACACTCGGGGGCTTGCGGCCACCACGCAGCGCCCCGAGCCCTTGTCGGAAATGCTTTCCGGCAAGGCTTCTACTGGCCAACGGCGGTGGCCGACGCCACTAGAATTGTCTGCACCTGCGAAGGGTGCCAATTCTATGCGAAGCGGACACACCTGCCCGCTCAGGCTCTGCAAACAATACCCGTCACTTGGCCCTTCGCTGTATGGGGTCTGGACCTCGTCGGTCCCTTGCAGAAGGCGCCTGGGGGCTACACGCACCTGCTGGTCGCCATCGACAAATTCTCCAAGTGGATCGAGGTCCGACCTCTGAACAGCATCAGGTCCGAGCAGGCGGGTGGCGTTCTTCACCAACATCATCCATCGCTTCGGGGTCCCGAACTCCATCATCACCGACAACGGCACCCAGTTCACCGGCAAAAAATTCTTGGATTTTTGCGAGGATCACCATATCCGGGTGGACTGGGCCGCCGTGGCTCATCCCATGTCGAATGGGCAAGTAGAGCGTGCCAACAGCATGATTCTACAAGGGCTCAAGCCTCGGATCTACAACGACCTCAACAAATTCGGCAAGCGATGGATGAAGGAACTCCCCTCGGTGGTCTGGAGCCTAAGGACGACGCCGAGTCGTGCCACGGGCTTCACGTCGTTTTTCCTGGTCTACGGGGCTGAAGCTATCTTGCCCACTGACCTGGAATACGGCTCCCCGAGGGCGAGGGCCTACACCGAACAAAGCAACCAAGCTAGCCGAGAGGAATCGCTGGACCAGCTGGAGGAAGCTCGGGACAGGGCCTTACTACACTCGGCGCGGTATCAACAGTCCCTGCGACGCTACCACGCCCGAGGGGTCCGGTCCCGAGAACTCCAGGTGGGCGATCTGGTGCTTCGGCTGCGGCAAGACGCCCGAGGGAGGCACAAGCTCACGCCCCCCTGGGAAGGGCCATTCGTCATCGCCAAAGTTCTGAAGCCCGGAACATACAAGCTGGCCAACAATCAAGGCGAAATCTACGGCAACGCTTGGAACATCAAACAGCTACGTCGCTTCTACCCTTAAGATGTTTTCAAGTTGTTCATATACCTC
>NW_023367263.1:0-41030 GCF_902167145.1 Zea mays
GAAAATAGCCATGAACGACCATTTTCAATAATACCGAAGGCTAACACCTACGGATTTTAGACCAAGAAATGGTCTCCACTAGAAATCCAAGAATGTGATCTACGACAAGGAAACATATGTGGGGTGTTTCTTGGTCAAAAATCCGTAGGTGTTAGCCTTCAGTATTTTTGAAAATGGTCGTTCATGGCTATTTTCGACTAAAATGGGGGTTGTGTGGCCATTGATCATCGACCAGACGCTCATACACCTCACCCCACATATGTTTCCTTGCCATAGATCACATTCTTGGATTTCTGGTGGAGACCATTTCTTGGTCAAAAATCCGTAGGTGTTAGCCTTCGGTATTATTGAAAATGGTCGTTCATGGCTATTTTTGACACCCACATATGTTTCCTTGCCATAGATCACATTCTTGGATTTCTGGTGGAGACCATTTCTTGGTCTAAAATCCGTAGGTATTAGCCTTCGGTATTTTTGAAAATGGTCGTTCATGGCTATTTTCGACAAAAATGGGGGTTGTGTGGCCATTGATCATCGACCAGAAATCCAAGAATGTGATCTACGGCAAGGAAACATATGTGGGGTGAGGTGTATGAGCGTCTGGTCGATGATCAATGGCCACACAACCCCCATTTTTGTCAAAAATAGCCATGAACGACCATTTTCAATAATACCGAAGGCTAACACCTACGGATTTTTGACCAAGAAATGGCTCCACCAGAAATCCAAGAATGTGATCTATGGCAAGGAAACATATGTGGGGTGAGGTTTATGAGCCTCTAGTCGATGATAAATGGCCACACAACCCACATTTTTTATGAAAATAGCCATGAGCGACCATTTTCAATAATACTTGTGGCTAACACATTCGGATTTTTGCCCAAGAAATGGTCTCCACCAGAAATCCAAGAATGTGATCTACGACAAGGAAACATATGTGTAGTGAGGTGTATGAGCGCCTGGTCGATGATCAATGGTCACACAACCCCCATTTTTGTCGAAAATAACCATGAACGACAATTTTAAATAATACCGAAGGCTAACACCTATGGATTTTTGACCAAGAAATGGTCTCCACCAGAAATCCAAGAATGTGATCTATGGCAAGGAAACATATGTGGGGTGAGGTTTATGAGCCTCTGGTCGATGATAAATGGCCACACAACCCCCATTTTTTATGGAAATAGCCATGAGCGACCTTGAAAATAGCCATAAACGACCATTTTCAATAATACCGAAGGCTAACACGTACGGATTTTAGACCAAGAAATGGTCTCCACCAGATGGGGTGAGGTGTACGAGCCTCTGGTCGATGATCAATGGCCACACAACCCCCATTTTTGTCGAAAATAGCCATGAATGACCATTTTCAATAATACCGAAGGCTAACACCTACGGATTTTTGACCAAGAAATGGTTTCCACCAGAAATCCAAGAATGTAATCTATGGCAAGGAAACATATGTGGGGTGAGGTTTATGAGCCTCTAGTCGATGATAAATGGCCACACAACCCCCATTTTTTATGAAAATAGCCATGAGCGACCTTGAAAATAGCCATGAACGACCATTTTCAATAATACCGAAGGCTAACACGTACGGATTTTAGACCAAGAAATGGTCTCCACCAGATGGGGTGAGGTGTACGAGCCTCTGGTCGATGATCAATGGCCACACAACCCCCATTTTGTCGAAAATAGCCATGAATGACCATTTTCAATAATACCGAAGGCTAACACCTACGGATTTTTGACCAAGAAATGGTTTCCACCAGAAATCCAAGAATCTGATCTATGGCAAGGAAACATATGTGGGGTGAGGTGTACGAGCCTCTGGTCGATGATCAATGACCACACAACCCCCATTTTGCCGAAAATAGCCATGAATGACCATTTTCAATAATACCGAAGGCTAACACGTACGAGTTTTTAACCAAGAAATGGTCTCCACCAGAAATCCAAGAATGTGATCTATGGCAAGGAAACATATGTGGGGTGAGGTGTATGAGCCTCTGGTCGATGATCAATGGCCACACAACCCCCATTTTTGTCGAAAATAGCCATGAACGACCATTTTCAATAATATTAGAGGCTAAGACCTACGGATTTTTGACCAAGGAATGGTCTCCACCAGAAATCCAAGAATGTGATCTATGGCAAGGAAACATATGTGGGGTGAGGTGTATGAGCGTCTGGTCGATGATCAATGGCCACACAACCCCCATTTTTGTCGAAAATAGCCATGAACGACCATTTTCAATAATACTAGAGGCTAAGACCTACGGATTTTTGACCAAGAAATGGTCTCCACCAGAAATCCAAGAATGTGATCTATGGCAAGGAAACATATGTGGAGTGAGGTGTACGATCCTCTGGTCGATGATCAATGGCCACACAACCCCCATTTTTGTCGAAAATAGCCATGAACGACCATTTTCAATAATATCGAAGGCTAACACCTACGGATTTTTGACCAAGAAATGGTCTCCACCAGAAATCCAAGAATGTGATCTATGGCAAGGAAACATATGTGGGGTGAGGTGTATGAGCCTCTGGTCGATGATCAATGGCCACACAACCCCCATTTTTGTCGAAAATAGCCATGAACGACCATTTTCAATAATACCGAAGGCTAACACCTACGGATTTTTGACCAAGAAATGGTCTCCACCAGAAATCCAAGAATGTGATCTATGGCAAGGAAACATATGTGGGGTGAGGTGTATGAGCGTCTGGTCGATGATCAATGGCCACACAACCCCCATTTTTGTCGAAAATAGCCATGAACGACCATTTTCAATAATATCGAAGGCTAACACCTACGGATTTTTGACCAAGAAATGGTCTCCACCAGAAATCCAAGAATGTAATCTATGGCAAGGAAAAATATGTGGGGTGAGGTGTATGAGCCTCTGGTCGATGATCAATTGCCACACAACCCCCATTTTGCCGAAAATAGCCATGAACGACCATTTTCAATAATACCGAAGGCTAACACGTACGAGTTTTTGACCAAGAAATGGTCTCCACCAAAAATCCAAGAATGTGATCTATGGCAAGGAAACATATGTGGGGTGAGGTGTATGAGCCTCTGGTCGATGATAAATGGCCACACAACCCCCATTTTTTTATGAAAATAGCCATGAGCGACCTTGAAAATAGCCATGAGCGACCATTTTCAATAATACTAGAGGCTAACACCTACGGATTTTAGACCAAGAAATGGTCTCCACCAGAAATCCAAGAATGTGATCTATGGCAAGGAAACATATGTGGGGTGAGGTGTATGAGCGTCTGGTCGATGATCAATGGCCACACAACCCCCATTTTTGTCAAAAATAGCCATGAACGACCATTTTCAATAATACCGAAGGCTAACACCTACGGATTTTTGACCAAGAAATGGTCTCCACCAGAAATCCAAGAATGTGATCTACGGCAAGGAAACATATGTGGGGTGAGGTGTATGAGCCTCTGGTCGACGATCAATGGCCACACAACCCCCATTTTTTATGAAAATAGCCATGAGCGACCATTTTCAATAATACTAGAGGCTAACACCTACGGATTTTAGACCAAGAAATGGTCTCCACCAGAAATCCAAGAATGTGATCTATGGCAAGGAAACATATGTGGGTGAGGTGTATGAGCGTCTGGTCGATGATCAATGGCCACACAACCCCCATTTTTGTCGAGAATAGCCATGAATGACCATTTTCAATAATACCGAAGGCTAACACCTACGGATTTTTGACCAAGAAATGGTTTCCACCAGAAATCCAAGAATGTAATCTATGGCAAGGAAACATATGTGGGGTGAGGTTTATGAGCCTCTAGTCGATGATAAATGGCCACACAACCCCCATTTTTTATGAAAATAGCCATGAGCGACCTTGAAAATAGCCATGAACGACCATTTTCAATAATACCGAAGGCTAACACGTACGGATTTTAGACCAAGAAATGGTCTCCACCAGATGGGGTGAGGTGTACGAGCCTCTGGTCGATGATCAATGGCCACACAACCCCCATTTTTGTCGAAAATAGCCATGAATGACCATTTTCAATAATACCGAAGGCTAACACCTACGGATTTTTGACCAAGAAATGGTTTCCACCAGAAATCCAAGAATCTGATCTATGGCAAGGAAACATATGTGGGGTGAGGTGTACGAGCCTCTGGTCGATGATCAATGACCACACAACCCCCATTTTGCCGAAAATAGCCATGAATGACCATTTTCAATAATACCGAAGGCTAACACGTACGAGTTTTTAACCAAGAAATGGTCTCCACCAGAAATCCAAGAATGTGATCTATGGCAAGGAAACATATGTGGGGTGAGGTGTATGAGCCTCTGGTCGATGATCAATGGCCACACAACCCCCATTTTTGTCGAAAATAGCCATGAACGACCATTTTCAATAATATTAGAGGCTAAGACCTACGGATTTTTGACCAAGAAATGGTCTCCACCAGAAATCCAAGAATGTGATCTATGGCAAGGAAACATATGTGGGGTGAGGTGTATGAGCCTCTAGTCGATGATCAATGGCCACACAACCCCCATTTTTGTCGAAAATAGCCATGAACGACCATTTTCAATAATATTAGAGGCTAACACCTACGGATTTTAGACCAAGAAATGGTCTCCACCAGAAATCCAAGAATGTGATATATGGCAAGGAAACATATGTGGGGTGAGGTATATGAGCGTCTGGTCGATGATCAATGGCCACACAACCCCCATTTTTGTCGAAAATAGCCATGAACGACCATTTTCAATAATACTAGAGGCTAAGACCTACGGATTTTTGACCAAGAAATGGTCTCCACCAGAAATCCAAGAATGTGATCTATGGCAAGGAAACATATGTGGAGTGAGGTGTACGATCCTCTGGTCGATGATCAATGGCCACACAACCCCCATTTTTGTCGAAAATAGCCATGAACGACCATTTTCAATAATATCGAAGGCTAACACCTACGGATTTTTGACCAAGAAATGGTCTCCACCAGAAATCCAAGAATGTGATCTATGGCAAGGAAACATATGTGGGGTGAGGTGTATGAGCCTCTGGTCGATGATCAATGGCCACACAACCCCCATTTTATCGAAAATAGCCACGAACGACCATTTTCAATAATACCGAAGGCTAACACCTACGGATTTTTGACCAAGAAATGGTCTCCACCAGAAATCCAAGAATGTGATCTATGGCAAGGAAACATATGTGGGGTGAGGTGTATGAGCGTCTGGTCGATGATCAATGGCCACACAACCCCCATTTTTGTCGAAAATAGCCATGAACGACCATTTTCAATAATATCGAAGGCTAACACCTACGGATTTTTGACCAAGAAATGGTCTCCACCAGAAATCCAAGAATGTAATCTATGGCAAGGAAACATATGTGGGGTGAGGTGTATGAGCCTCTGGTCGATGATCAATTGCCACACAACCCCCATTTTGCCGAAAATAGCCATGAACGACCATTTTCAATAATACCGAAGCCTAACACGTACGAGTTTTTGACCAAGAAATGGTCTCCACCAAAAATCCAAGAATGTGATCTATGGCAAGGAAACATATGTGGGGTGAGGTGTATGAGCCTCTGGTCGATGATAAATGGCCACACAACCCCCATTTTTTATGAAAATAGCCATGAGCGACCTTGAAAATAGCCATGAGCGACCATTTTCAATAATACTAGAGGCTAACACCTACGGATTTTAGACCAAGAAATGGTCTCCACCAGAAATCCAAGAATGTGATCTATGGCAAGGAAACATATGTGGGGTGAGGTGTATGAGCGTCTGGTCAATGATCAATGGCCACACAACCCCCATTTTTGTCAAAAATAGCCATGAACGACCATTTTCAATAATACCGAAGGCTAACACCTACGGATTTTTGACCAAGAAATGGTCTCCACCAGAAATCCAAGAATGTGATCTACGGCAAGGAAACATATGTGGGGTGAGGTGTATGAGCCTCTGGTCGACGATCAATGGCCACACAACCCCCATTTTTTATGAAAATAGCCATGAGCGACCATTTTCAATAATACTAGAGGCTAACACCTACGGATTTTAGACCAAGAAATGGTCTCCACCAGAAATCCAAGAATGTGATCTATGGCAAGGAAACATATGTGGGTGAGGTGTATGAGCGTCTGGTCGATGATCAATGGCCACACAACCCCCATTTTTGTCGAAAATAGCCATGAACGACCATTTTCAATAATACTAGAGGCTAAGACCTACGGATTTTTGACCAATAAATGGTCTCCACCAGAAATCCAAGAATGTGATCTATGGCAAGGAAACATATGTGGAGTGAGGTGTACGATCCTCTGGTCGATGATCAATGGCCACACAACCCCCATTTTTGTCGAAAATAGCCATGAATGACCATTTTCAAAAATATCGAAGGCTAACACGTTCGGATTTTTGACCAAGAAATGGTCTCCACCAGAAATCCAAGAATGTGATCTATGGCAACGAAACATATGTGGGGTGAGGTGTATGAGCGTCTGGTCGATGATCAATGGCCACACAACCCCCATTTTTGTCGAAAATAGCCATGAACGACCATTTTCAATAATACTGAAGGCTAACACGTACGGATTTTAGACCAAGAAATGGTCTCCACCAGATGGGGTGAGGTGTACGAGCCTCTGGTCGATGATTAATGGCCACACAACCCCCATTTTTGTCGAAAATAACCATGAATGACCATTTTCAATAATACCGAAGGCTAACACCTACGGATTTTTGACCAAGAAATGGTTTCCACCAGAAATCCAAGAATGTGATCTACGACAAGGAAACATATGTGGGGTGAGGTGTATGAGCCTCTGGTCGACGATCAATGGCCACACAACCCCCATTTTGCCGAAAATAGCCATGAATGACCATTTTCAATAATACCGAAGGCTAAGACCTACGGATTTTTGACCAAGAAATGGTCTCCACCAGAAATCCAAGAATGTGATCTATGGCAAGGAAACCTATGTGGGGTGAGGTGTATGAGCCTCTGGTCGATGATCAATGGCCACACAACCCCCATTTTTGTTGAAAATAGCCATGAATGACCATTTACAATAATACCGAAGGCTAACACCTACGGATTTTTGACCAAGAAATGGTCTCCACCAGAAATCCAAGAATGTGATCTACGACAAGGAAACATATGTGGGGTGAGGTGTATGAGCCTCTGGTCGATGATCAATGGCCACACAACCCCCATTTTTGCCGAAAATAGCCATGAGCGACCATTTTCAATAATACACCTCACCCCACATATGTTTCCTTGCCATAGATCACATTCTTGGATTTCTGGTGGAGACCATTTCTTGGTCAAAAATCCGTAGGTGTTAGCCTTCGGTATTATTGAAAACGGTTGTTCATGGCTATTTTCGGCAAAAATGGGGGTTGTGTGGCCATGGATCATCGACCAGACGCTCATACACCTCACTTCCACATATGTTTCCTTGCCATAGAATGACCATTTTCAAAAATACCAAAGGCTAACACCTACGGATTTTTGACCAAGAAATGGTCTCCACCATAAATCCAAGAATGTGATCTATGGCAAGGAAACATATGTGGGGTGAGGTGTATTATTTAAAAAATGGTCGCTCATGGCTATTTTCGGCAAAAATGGGGGTTGTGTGGCCATTGATCATCGACCAGAGGCTCATACACCTCACCCCACATATGTTTCCTTGTCGTAGATCACATTCTTGGATTTCTGGTGGAGACCATTTCTTGGTCAAAAATCCGTAGGTGTTAGCCTTCGGTATTATTGTAAATGGTCATTCATGGCTATTTTCGACAAAAATGGGGGTTGTGTGGCCATTGATCATCGACCAGAGGCTCATACACCTCACCCCACATATGTTTCCTTGCCATAGATCACATTCTTGGATTTCTGGTGGAGACCATTTCTTGGTCAAAAATCCGTAGGTCTTAACCTTCGGTATTATTGAAAATGGTCATTCATGGCTATTTTCGGCAAAATGGGGGTTGTGTGGCCATTGATCGTCGACCAGAGGCTCATACACCTCACCCCACATATGTTTCCTTGTCGTAGATCACATTCTTGGATTTCTGGTGGAAACCATTTCTTGGTCAAAAATCCGTAGGTGTTAGCCTTCGGTATTATTGAAAATGGTCATTCATGGCTATTTTCGACAAAAATGGGGGTTGTGTGGCCATTGATCATCGACCAGAGGCTCGTACACCTCACCCCATCTGGTGGAGACCATTTCTTGGTCTAAAATCCGTATGTGTTAGCCTTCGGTATTATTGAAAATGGTCGTTCATGGCTATTTTCGACAAAAATGGGGGTTGTGTGGCCATTGATCATCGACCAGACGCTCATACACCTCACCCCACATATGTTTCCTTGCCATAGATCACATTCTTGGATTTCTGGTGGAGACCATTTCTTGGTCAAAAATCCGAACGTGTTAGCCTTCGGTATTTTTGAAAATGGTCATTCATGGCTATTTTCGACAAAAATGGGGGTTGTGTGGCCATTGATCATCGACCAGAGGATCGTACACCTCACTCCACATATGTTTCCTTGCCATAGATCACATTCTTGGATTTCTGGTGGAGACCATTTCTTGGTCAAAAATCCGTAGGTCTTAGCCTCTAGTATTATTGAAAATGGTCGTTCATGGCTATTTTCGACAAAAATGGGGGTTGTGTGGCCATTGATCATCGACCAGAGGCTCATACACCTCACCCCACATATGTTTCCTTGCCATAGATCACATTCTTGGATTTCTGGTGGAGACCATTTCTTGGTCAAAAATCCGTAGGTGTTAGCCTTCAGTGTCATTGAAAATGGTCGTTTATGGCTATTTTCGACAAAAATGGGGGTTGTGTGGCCATTGATCATCGACCAGAGGCTCATACACCTCACCCCACATATGTTTCCTTGCCATAGATCACATTCTTGGATTTCTGGTGGAGACCATTTCTTGGTCAAAAATCCGTAGGTCTTAGCCTCTAGTATTATTGAAAATGGTCGCTCATGGCTATTTTCATAAAAAATGGGGGTTGTGTGGCCATTGATCATCGACCAGAGGCTCATACACCTCTGGTGGAGACCAATTCTTGGTCAAAAATCTGTAGGTGTTAGCCTTCGGTATTATTGAAAATGGTCGTTCATGGCTATTTTCATAAAAAATGGGGGTTGTGTGGCCATTTATCATCGACTAGAGGCTCGTACACCTCACCCCACATATGTTTCCTTGCCATAGATCACATTCTTGGATTTATGGTGGAGACCATTTCTTGGTTAAAAACTCGTACGTGTTAGCCTTCGGTATTATTGAAAATGGTCGCTCATGGCTATTTTCATAAAAAATGGGGGTTGTGTGGCCATTGATCATCGACCAGACGCTCATACACCTCACCCCACATATGTTTCCTTGCCATAGATCACATTCTTGGATTTCTGGTGGAGACCATTTCTTGGTCAAAAATCCGTAGGTGTTAGCCTTCGGTATTATTGTAAATGGTCATTCATGGCTATTTTCGACAAAAATGGGGGTTGTGTGGCCATTGATCATCGACCAGAGGCTCATACACCTCACCCCACATATGTTTCCTTGCCATAGATCACATTCTTGGATTTCTGGTGGAGACCATTTCTTGGTCAAAAATCCGTAGGTGTTAGCCTCTAGTATTATTGAAAATGGTCGTTCATGGCTATTTTCGGCAAAATGGGGGTTGTGTGGCCATTGATCATCGACCAGACACTCATACACCTCACCCCACATATGTTTCCTTGCCATAGATCACATTCTTGGATTTCTGGTGGAGACCATTTCTTGGTCAAAAATCCGTACGTGTTAGCCTTTGGTATTTTTGAAAATGGTCATTCATGGCTATTTTCGACAAAAATGGGGGTTGTGTGTCCATTGATCATCGACTAGAGGCTCATACACCTCACCCCACATATGTTTCTTTGCCATAGATCACATTCTTGGATTTCTGGTGGAGACCATTTCTTGGTCAAAAATCCGTAGGTCTTAGCCTCTAGTATTATTGAAAATGGTCGTTCATGGCTATTTTCGACAAAAATGGGGGTTGTGTGGCCATTGATCATCGACTAGAGGCTCATAAACCTCACCCCACATATGTTTCCTTGCCATAGATTACATTCTTGGATTTCTGGTGGAGACCATTTCTTGGTCAAAAATCCGTAGGTGTTAGCCTTCGGTATTATTGAAAATGGTCGTTCATGGCTATTTTCGACACCCACATATGTTTCCTTGCCATAGATCACATTCTTGGGTTTCTGGTGGAGACCATTTCTTGGTCTAAAATCCGGAGGTGTTAGCCTCTAGTATTATTGAAAATGGTCGCTCATGGCTATTTTCAAGGTCGCTCATGGCTATTTTCATAAAAAATGGGGGTTGTGTGGCCATTTATCATCGACTAGAGGCTCATAAACCTCACCCCACATATGTTTCCTTGCCATAGAGTACATTCTTGGATTTCTGGTGGAGACCATTTCTTGGTCAAAAACTCGTACGTGTTAGCCTTCGGTATTATTGAAAATGGTCGTTCATGGCTATTTTCGACAAAAATGGGGGTTGTGGAGACCATTTCTTGGTCAAAAATCCGTAGGTGTTAGCCTTCGATATTATTGAAAATGGTCGTTCATGGCTATTTTCGACAAAAATGGGGGTTGTGTGGCCATTGATCATCGACCAGACGCTCATACACCTCACCCCACATATGTTTCCTTGCCATAGATCACATTCTTGGATTTCTGGTGGAGACCATTTCTTGGTCAAAAATCCGTAGGTGTTAGCCTTCGGTATTATTGTAAATGGTCATTCATGGCTATTTTCGACAAAAATGGGGGTTGTGTGGCCATTGATCATCGACAAGAGGCTCATACACCTCACCCCACATATGTTTCCTTGCCATAGATCACATTCTTGGATTTCTGGTGGAGACCATTTCTTGGTCAAAAATCCGTAGGTCTTAGCCTTCGGTATTATTGAAAATGGTCATTCATGGCTATTTTCGGCAAAATGGGGGTTGTGTGGCCATTGATCGTCGACCAGAGGCTCATACACCTCACCCCACATATGTTTCCTTGTCGTAGATCACATTCTTGGAATTCTGGTGGAGACCATTTCTTGGTCAAAAACTCGTACGTGTTAGCCTTCGGTATTATTGAAAATGGTCATTCATGGCTATTTTCGACAAAATGGGGGTTGCGTGGCCATTGATCATCGACCAGAGGCTCGTACACCTCACCCCACATATGTTTCCTTGCCATAGATCACATTCTTGGATTTCTGGTGGAGACCATTTCTTGGTCAAAAATCCGTAGGTGTTAGCCTTCGGTATTATTGAAAATGGTCGTTCATGGCTATTTTCGACAAAAATGGGGGTTGTGTGGCCATTGATCATCGACCAGACGCTCATACACCTCACCCCACATGTTTCCTTGCCATAGATCACATTCTTGGATTTCTGGTGGAGACCATTTCTTGGTCAAAATTCCGTACGTGTTAGCCTTCAGTGTCATTGAAAATGGTCGTTTATGGCTATTTTCGACAAAAATGGGGGTTGTGTGGCCATTGATCATCGACCAGAGGCTCATACACCTCACCCCACATATGTTTCCTTGCCATAGATCACATTCTTGGATTTCTGGTGGAGACCATTTCTTGGTCAAAAATCCGTAGGTCTTAGCCTCTAGTATTATTGAAAATGGTCGCTCATGGCTATTTTCATAAAAAATGGGGGTTGTGTGGCCATTGATCATCGACCAGAGGCTCATACACCTCTGGTGGAGACCAATTCTTGGTCAAAAATCTGTAGGTGTTAGCCTTCGCTATTATTGAAAATGGTCGTTCATGGCTATTTTCATAAAAAAGGGGGGTTGTGTGGCCATTTATCATCGACTAGAGGCTCGTACACCTCACCCCACATATGTTTCCTTGCCATAGATCACATTCTTGGATTTATGGTGGAGACCATTTCTTGGTTAAAAACTCGTACGTGTTAGCCTTCGGTATTATTGAAAATGGTCGCTCATGGCTATTTTCATAAAAAATGGGGGTTGTGTGGCCATTGATCATCGACCAGACGCTCATACACCTCACCCCACATATGTTTCCTTGCCATAGATCACATTCTTGGATTTCTGGTGGAGACCATTTCTTGGTCAAAAATCCGTAGGTGTTAGCCTTCGGTATTATTGTAAATGGTCATTCATGGCTATTTTCGACAAAAATGGGGGTTGTGTGGCCATTGATCATCGACCAGAGGCTCATACACCTCACCCCACATATGTTTCCTTGCCATAGATCACATTCTTGGATTTCTGGTGGAGACCATTTCTTGGTCAAAAATCCGTAGGTCTTAGCCTCTAGTATTAATAAAAATGGTCGCTCATCGCTATTTTCAAGGTCGCTCATGGCTATTTTCATAAAAAAATGGGGGTTGTGTGGCCATTGATCATCGACCATAGGCTCATACACCTCACCCCACATATGTTTCCTTGCCATAGATCACATTCTTGGATTTCTGGTGGAGACCATTTCTTGGTCAAAAATCCGTAGGTGTTAGCCTCTAGTATTATTGAAAATGGTCGTTCATGGCTATTTTCGGCAAAATGGGGGTTGTGTGGCCATTGATCATCGACCAGACACTCATACACCTCACCCCACATATGTTTCCTTGCCATAGATCACATTCTTGGATTTCTGGTGGAGACCATTTCTTGGTCAAAAATCCGTACGTGTTAGCCTTTGGTATTTTTGAAAATGGTCATTCATGGCTATTTTCGACAAAAATGGGGGTTGTGTGTCCATTGATCATCGACTAGAGGCTCATACACCTCACCCCACATATGTTTCTTTGCCATAGATCACATTCTTGGATTTCTGGTGGAGACCATTTCTTGGTCAAAAATCCGTAGGTCTTAGCCTCTAGTATTATTGAAAATGGTCGTTCATGGCTATTTTCGACAAAAATGGGGGTTGTGTGGCCATTGATCATCGACTAGAGGCTCATAAACCTCACCCCACATATGTTTCCTTGCCATAGATTACATTCTTGGATTTCTGGTGGAGACCATTTCTTGGTCAAAAATCCGTAGGTGTTAGCCTTCGGTATTATTGAAAATGGTCGTTCATGGCTATTTTCGACACCCACATATGTTTCCTTGCCATAGATCACATTCTTGGGTTTCTGGTGGAGACCATTTCTTGGTCTAAAATCCGTAGGTGTTAGCCTCTAGTATTATTGAAAATGGTCGCTCATGGCTATTTTCAAGGTCGCTCATGGCTATTTTCATAAAAAATGGGGGTTGTGTGGCCATTTATCATCGACTAGAGGCTCATAAACCTCACCCCACATATGTTTCCTTGCCATAGATCACATTCTTGGATTTCTGGTGGAGACCATTTCTTGGTCAAAAACTCGTACGTGTTAGCCTTCGGTATTATTGAAAATGGTCGTTCATGGCTATTTTCGACAAAAATGGGGGTTGTGGAGACCATTTCTTGGTCAAAAATCCGTAGGTGTTAGCCTTCGATATTATTGAAAATGGTCGTTCATGGCTATTTTCGACAAAAATGGGGGTTGTGTGGCCATTGATCATCGACCAGACGCTCATACACCTCACCCCACATATGTTTCCTTGCCATAGATCACATTCTTGGATTTCTGGTGGAGACCATTTCTTGGTCAAAAATCCGTAGGTGTTAGCCTTCGGTATTATTGTAAATGGTCATTCATGGCTATTTTCGACAAAAATGGGGGTTGTGTGGCCATTGATCATCGACAAGAGGCTCATACACCTCACCCCACATATGTTTCCTTGCCATAGATCACATTCTTGGATTTCTGGTGGAGACCATTTCTTGGTCAAAAATCCGTAGGTCTTAGCCTTCGGTATTATTGAAAATGGTCATTCATGGCTATTTTCGGCAAAATGGGGGTTGTGTGGCCATTGATCGTCGACCAGAGGCTCATACACCTCACCCCACATATGTTTCCTTGTCGTAGATCACATTCTTGGATTTCTGGTGGAGACCATTTCTTGGTCAAAAACTCGTACGTGTTAGCCTTCGGTATTATTGAAAATGGTCATTCATGGCTATTTTCGACAAAATGGGGGTTGCGTGGCCATTGATCATCGACCAGAGGCTCGTACACCTCACCCCACATATGTTTCCTTGCCATAGATCACATTCTTGGATTTCTAGTGGAGACCATTTCTTGGTCAAAAATCCGTAGGTGTTAGCCTTCGGTATTATTGAAAATGGTCGTTCATGGCTATTTTCGACAAAAATGGGGGTTGTGTGGCCATTGATCATCGACCAGACGCTCATACACCTCACCCCACATATGTTTCCTTGCCATAGATCACATTCTTGGATTTCTGGTGGAGACCATTTCTTGGTCAAAATTCCGTACGTGTTAGCCTTTGGTATTTTTGAAAATGGTCGTTCATGGCTATTTTCGACAAAAATGGGGGTTGTGTGGCCATTGATCATCGACCAGAGGCTCATATACCTCACCCCACATATGTTTCCTTGCCATAGATCACATTGTTGGATTTCTGGTGGAGACCATTTCTTGGGCAAAAATCCGTACGTGTTAGCCTTCGGTATTATTGAAAATGGTCATTCATGGCTATTTTCGACAAAAATGGGGGTTGTGTGGCCATTGATCATCGACCAGAGGCTCATACACCTCACCCCACATATGTTTCCTTGCCATAGATTACATTCTTGGATTTCTGGTGGAAACCATTTCTTGGTTAAAAACTCGTATGTGTTAGCCTTCGGTATTATTGAAAATGGTCATTCATGGCTATTTTCGACAAAAATGGGGGTTGTGTGGCCATTGATCATCGACCACCCCCATTTTTGTCGAAAATAGCCATGAATGACCATTTACAATAATACCGAAGGCTAACACGTACGGATTTTAGACCAAGAAATGGTCTCCACCAGAAATCCAAGAATGTGATCTATGGCAAGAAAACATATGTGGGTTGAAGTGTACGAGCCTCTGGTCGACGATCAATGGCCACACAACCCCCATTTTGCCGAAAATAGCCATGAATGACCATTTTCAATAATACCGAAGGCTAACACGTACGAGTTTTTAACCAAGAAATGGTTTCCACCAGAAATCCAAGAATGTGATCTATGGCAAGGAAACATATGTGGGGTGAGGTGTACGAGCCTCTGGTGGAGACCATTTCTTGGTCAAAAATCCGTAGGTGTTAGCCTTCGATATTATTGAAAATGGTCGTTCATGGCTATTTTCGACAAAAATGGGGGTTGTGTGGCCATTGATCATCGACCAGACGCTCATACACCTCACCCAAATATATTTCCTTGCCATAGATCACATTCTTGGATTTCTGGTGGAGACCATTTCTTGGTCAAAAATCCGTAGGTGTTAGCCTTCGGTATTATTGTAAATGGTCATTCAAGGCTATTTTCGACAAAAATGGGGGTTGTGTGGCCATTGATCATCGACAAGAGGCTCATACACCTCACCCCACATATGTTTCCTTGCCATAGATCACATTCTTGGATTTCTGGTGGAGACCATTTCTTGGTCAAAAATCCGTAGGTCTTAGCCTTCGGTATTATTGTAAATGGTCATTCATGGCTATTTTCGGCAAAATGGGGGTTGTGTGGCCATTGATCGTCGATCAGAGGCTCATACACCTCACCCCACATATGTTTCCTTGTCGTAGATCACATTCTTGGATTTCTGGTGGAGACCATTTCTTGGTCAAAAACTCGTACGTGTTAGCCTTCGGTATTATTGAAAATGGTCATTCATGGCTATTTTCGGCAAAATGGGGGTTGTGTGGCCATTGATCATCGACCAGAGGCTCGTACACCTCACCCCACATATGTTTCCTTGCCATAGATCACATTCTTGGATTTCTGGTGGAGACCATTTCTTGGTCAAAAATCCGTAGGTGTTAGCCTTCGGTATTATTGAAAATGGTCGTTCATGGCTATTTTCGACAAAAATGGGGGTTGTGTGGCCATTGATCATCGACCAGACGCTCATACACCTCACCCCACATATGTTTCCTTGCCATAGATCACATTCTTGGATTTCTGGTGGAGACCATTTCTTGGTCAAAAATCCGTATGTGTTAGCCTTTGGTATTTTTGAAAATGGTCGTTCATGGCTATTTTCGACAAAAATGGGGGTTGTGTGGCCATTGATCATCGACCAGAGGCTCATACACCTCACCCCACATATGTTTCCTTGCCATAGATCACATTTTTGGATTTCTGGTGGAGACCATTTCTTGGGCAAAAATCCGTACGTGTTAGCCTTCGGTATTATTGAAAATGGTCATTCATGGCTATTTTCGACAAAAATGGGGGTTGTGTGGCCATTGATCATCGACCAGAGGCTCATACACCTCACCCCACATATGTTTCCTTGCCATAGATTACATTCTTGGATTTCTGGTGGAAACCATTTCTTGGTTAAAAACTCGTATGTGTTAACCTTCGGTATTATTGAAAATGGTCATTCATGGCTATTTTCGACAAAAATGGGGGTTGTGTGGCCATTGATCATCGACCACCCCCATTTTTGTCGAAAATAGCCATGAATGACCATTTACAATAATACCAAAGGCTAACACGTACGGATTTTAGACCAAGAAATGGTCTCCACCAGAAATCCAAGAATGTGATCTATGGCAAGAAAACATATGTGGGTTGAAGTGTACGAGCCTCTGGTCGACGATCAATGGCCACACAACCCCTATTTTGCCGAAAATAGCCATGAATGACCATTTTCAATAATACCGAAGGCTAACACGTACGAGTTTTTAACCAAGAAATGGTTTCCACCAGAAATCCAAGAATGTGATCTATGGCAAGGAAACATATGTAGGGTGAGGTGTACGAGCCTCTGGTGGAGACCATTTCTTGGTCAAAAATCCGTAGGTGTTAGCCTTCGATATTATTGAAAATGGTCGTTCATGGCTATTTTCGACAAAAATGGGGGTGGTCGATGATCAATGGCCTCACAACCCCCATTTTTGTCGAAAATAGCCATGAATGACCATTTTCAATAATACCGAAGGCTAACACGTACGAGTTTTTAACCAAGAAATGGTTTCCACCAGAATTCCAAGAATGTAATCTATGGCAAGGAAACATATGTGGGGTGAGGTGTATGAGCCTCTAGTCGATGATCAATGGCCACACAACCCCCATTTTTGTCGAAAATATCTATGGCAAGGAAACATATGTGGAGTGAGGTGTACGATCCTCTGGTCGATGATCAATGGCGACAACCCCCATTTTTGTCGAAAATAGCCATGAATGACCATTTTCAAAAATTCCGAAGGCTAACACCTACGGATTTTTGACCAAGAAATGGTCTCCACCAGAAATCCAAGAATGTGATCTATGGCAAGGAAACATATGTGGGGTGAGGTGTATGAGCGTCTGGTCGATGATCAATGGCCACACAACCCCCATTTTGCCGAAAATAGCCATGAACGACCATTTTCAATAATACTAGAGGCTAACACCTACGGATTTTTGACCAAGAAATGGTCTCCACCAGAAATCCAAGAATGTGATCTATGGCAAGGAAACATATGTGGGGTGAGGTGTATGAGCCTATGGTCGATGATCAATGGCCACACAACCCCCATTTTTTATGAAAATAGCCATGAGCGACCTTGAAAATAGCCATGAGCGACCATTTTCAATAATACTAGAGGCTAAGACCTACGGATTTTTGACCAAGAAATGGTCTCCACCAGAAATCCAAGAATGTGATCTATGGCAAGGTAACATATGTGGGGTGAGGTGTATGAGCCTCTAGTCGATGATCAATGGCCACACAACCCCCATTTTTGTCGAAAATAGCCATGAATGACCATTTACAATAATACCGAAGGCTAACACCTACGGATTTTTGACCAAGAAATGGTCTCCACTAGAAATCCAAGAATGTGATCTATGGCAAGGAAACATATGTGGGGTGAGGTGTATGAGTGTCTGGTCGATGATCAATGGCCACACAACCCCCATTTTTTATGAAAATAGCCATGAGCGACCATTTTCAATAATACCGAAGGCTAACACGTACGAGTTTTTAACCAAGAAATGGTCTCCACCAGAAATCCAAGAATGTGATCTATGGCAAGGAAACATATGTGGGGTGAGGTGTACGAGCCTCTAGTCGATGATAAATGGCCACACAACCACCATTTTTTATGAAAATAGCCATGAACGACCATTTTCAATAATACCGAAGGCTAACACCTACAGATTTTTGACCAAGAATTGGTCTCCACCAGAGGTGTATGAGCCTCTGGTCGATGATCAATGGCCACACAACCCCCATTTTTTATGAAAATAGCCATGAGCGACCATTTTCAATAATACTAGACCTACGGATTTTTGACCAAGAAATGGTCTCCACCAGAAATCCAAGAATGTGATCTATGGCAAGGAAACATATGTGGGGTGAGGTGTATGAGCCTCTGGTCGACGATCAATGGCCACACAACCCCCATTTTTGTCGAAAATAGCCATGAACGACCATTTTCAATAATATCGAAGGCTAACACCTACGGATTTTTGACCAAGAAATGGTCTCCACCAGAAATCCAAGAATGTGATCTATGGCAAGGAAACATATGTGGGGTGAGGTGTATGAGCCTCTAGTCGATGATAAATGGCCACACAACCCCCATTTTGCCGAAAATAGCCATGAATGACCATTTTCAATAATACCGAAGGCTAACACCTACGAGTTTTTAACCAAGAAATGGTCTCCACCAAAAATCCAAGAATGTGATCTATGGCAAGGAAACATATGTGGGGTGAGGTGTATGAGCCTCTGGTCGATGATCAATGGCCACACAACCCCCATTTTTGTCGAAAATAGCCATGAACGACCATTTTCAATAATACCGAAGGCTAACACCTACGGATTTTTGACCAAGAAATGGTCTCCACCAGAAATCCAAGAATGTGATCTATGGCAAGGAAACATATGTGGGGTGAGGTGTATGAGCCTCTGGTCGATGATCAATGGCCACACAACCCCCATTTTTGTCGAAAATAGCCATGAACGACCATTTTCAATAATACTAGAGGCTAAGACCTACGGATTTTTGCCCAAGAAATGGTCTCCACCAGAAATCCAAGAATGTGATCTATGGCAAGGAAACATATGTGGGGTGAGGTATACGAGCCTCTGGTCGATGATCAATGGCCACACAACCCCCATTTTTGTCGAAAATAGCCATGAACGACCATTTTCAATAATACCGAAGGCTAACACCTACAGATTTTTGACCAAGAATTGGTCTCCACCAGAGGTGTATGAGCCTCTGGTCGACGATCAATGGCCACACAACCCCCATTTTGCCGAAAATAGCCATGAACGACCATTTTCAATAATATCGAAGGCTAACACCTACGGATTTTTGACCAAGAAATGGTCTCCACCATAAATCCAAGAATGTGATCTATGGCAAAGAAACATATGTGGGGTGAGATTTATGAGCCTCTAGTCGATGATAAATGGCCACACAACCCCCATTTTTTTATGAAAATAGCCATGAGCGACCATTTTCAATAATATTAGAGGCTAAGACCTACGGATTTTTGACCAAGAAATGGTCTCCACCAGAAATCCAAGAATGTTATCTATGGCAAGGAAACATATGTGGGGTGAGGTGTATGAGCCTCTGGTCGATGATCAATGGCCACACAACCCCCATTTTTGTCGAAAATAGCCATGAACGACCATTTTCAATAATACCGAAGGCTAACACCTACGGATTTTTGACCAAGAAATGGTCTCCACCAGAAATCCAAGAATGTGATCTATGGCAAGGAAACATAAGTGGGGTGAGGTTTATGAGCCTCTAGTCGATGATAAATGGCCACACAACCCCCATTTTTTTATGAAAATAGCCATGAGCGACCTTGAAAATAGCCATGAGCGACCATTTTCAATAATACTAGAGGCTAACACCTAAGGATTTTTGACCAAGAAATGGTCTCCACCAGAAATCCAAGAATGTGATCTATGGCAAGGAAACATATGTGGGGTGAGCTGTACGAGCCTCTGGTCGATGATCAATGGCCACACAACCCCCATTTTTGTCGAAAATAGCCATGAACGACCATTTTCAATAATACCGAAGGCTAACACGTACGAGTTTTTGACCAAGAAATGGTCTCCACCAGAAATCCAAGAATGTGATCTATGGCAAGGAAACATATGTGGGGTGAGGTTTATGAGCCTCTAGTCGATGATAAATGGCCACACAACCCCCATTTTTTATGAAAATAGCCATGAGCGACCTTGAAAATAGCCATGAGCGACCATTTTCAATAATACTAGAGGCTAACACCTACAGATTTTGGACCAAGAAATGGTCTCCACCAGAAATCCAAGAATGTGATCTATGGCAAGGAAACATATGTGGGTGTCGAAAATAGCCATGAACGACCATTTTCAATAATACCGAAGGCTAACACCTACGGATTTTTGACCAAGAAATGGTCTCCACTAGAAATCCAAGAATGTAATCTATGGCAAGGAAACATATGTGGGGTGAGGTTTATGAGCCTCTAGTCGATGATAAATGGCCACACAACCCCCATTTTTTATGAAAATAGCCATGAGCGACCATTTTCAATAATACTAGAGGCTAAGACCTACGGATTTTTGACCAAGAAATGGTCTCCACCAGAAATCCAAGAATGTGATCTATGGCAAGGAAACATATGTGGGGTGAGGTGTATGAGCCTCTGGTCGACGATCAATGGCCACACAACCCCCATTTTTGTCGAAAATAGCCATGAACGACCATTTTCAATAATATCGAAGGCTAACACCTACGGATTTTTGACCAAGAAATGGTCTCCACCAGAAATCCAAGAATGTGATCTACGACAAGGAAACATATGTGGGGTGAGGTGTATGAGCCTCTGGTCGACGATCAATGGCCACACAACCCCCATTTTGCCGAAAATAGCCATGAACGACCATTTTCAATAATACCGAAGGCTAACACGTACGAGTTTTTAACCAAGAAATGGTCTCCACTAGAAATCCAAGAATGTAATCTATGGCAAGAAAACATATGTGGGGTGAGGTGTATGAGCCTCAGGTCGACGATCAATGGCCACACAACCCCCATTTTTGTCGAAAATAGCCATGAATGGCCATTTACAATAATACCGAAGGCTAACACCTACGGATTTTTGACCAAGAAATGGTCTCCACCAGAAATCCAAGAATGTGATCTATGGCAAGGAAACATATGTGGGGTGAGGTGTATGATCCTCTGGTCGATGATCAATGGCCACACAACCCCCATTTTTGTCGAAAATAGCCATGAACGACCATTTTCAATAATACAGAAGGCTAACACCTACGGATTTTTGACCAAGAAATGGTCTCCACCAGAAATCCAAGATTGTGATCTATGGCAAGGAAACATATGTGGGGTGAGGTTCATGAGCCTCTGGTCGACGATCAATGGCCACACAGCCCCCATTTTTGTCAAAAATAGCCATGAACGACCATTTTCAATAATATCGAAGGCTAACACCTACGGATTTTTGACCAAGAAATGGTCTCCACCAGAAATCCAAGAATGTGATCTACGACAAGGAAACATATGTGGGGTGAGGTGTATGAGCGTCTGGTCGATGATCAATGGCCACACAACCCCCATTTTTGTCGAAAATAGCCATGAACGACCATTTTCAATAATACCGAAGGCTAACACCTATGGATTTTTGACCAAGAAATGGTCTGCACCAGAAATCCAAGAATGTAATCTATGGCAAGGAAACATATGTGGGGTGAGGTGTATGAGCCTCTGGTCGACGATCAATGGCCACACAACCCCCATTTTTCCGAAAATTGCCATGAGCGACCATTTTCAATAATATTAGAGGCTAAGACCTACGGATTTTTGACCAAGAAATGGTCTCCACCAGAAATCCAAGAATGTGATCTATGGCAAGGAAACATATGTGAGGTGAGGTGTATGAGCCTCTGATCGACGATCAATGGCCACACAACCCCCATTTTTTATGAAAATAGCCATAAGCGACCTTGAAAATAGCCATGAGCGACCATTTTCAATAATACTAGAGGCTAACACCTACGAATTTTTGACCAAGAAATGGTCTCCACCAGAAATCCAAGAATGTGATCTATGGCAAGGAAACATATGTGGGGTGAGGTGTATGAGCCTCTGGTCAATGATCAATGGCCACACAACCCCCATTTTTGTCGAAAATAGCCATCAACGACCATTTTCAATAATACCGAAGGCTAACACCTACGGATTTTTGACCAAGAAATGGTCTCCACCAGAAATCCAAGAATGTGATCTATGGCAAGGAAACATATGTGGGGTGAGGTGTATGAGCCTCCGGTCGATGATCAATGGCCACACAACCCCCATTTTTGTCGAAAATAGCCATGAACGACCATTTTCAATAATATCGAAGGCTAACACCTACGGATTTTTGACCAAGAAATGGTATCCACAAGAAATCCAAGAATGTGATCTATGGCAAGGAAACATATGTGGGGTGAGGTGTATGAGCCTCTGGTCGACGATCAATGGCCACACAACCCCCATTTTTTATGAAAATAGCCATGAGCGACCATTTTCAATAATACTAGAGGCTAACACCTACGGATTTTAGACCAAGAAATGGTCTCCACTAGAAATCCAAGAATGTGATCTATGGCAAGGAAACATATGTGGGGTGAGGTGTATGAGCGTCTGGTCGATGATCAATGGCCACACAACCCCCATTTTTGTCGAAAATAGCCATGAACGACCATTTTCAATAATACTAGAGGCTAAGACCTACGGATTTTTGACCAAGAAATGGTCTCCACCAGAAATCCAAGAATGTGATCTATGGCAAGGAAACATATGTGGAGTGAGGTGTACGATCCTCTGGTCGATGATCAATGGCCACACAACCCCCATTTTGGTCGAAAATAGCCATCAATGACCATGTTCAAAAATACCGAAGGCTAACACGTTCGGATTTTTGACCAAGAAATGGTCTCCACCAGAAATCCAAGGATGTGATCTATGGCAAGGAAACATATGTGGGGTGAGGTGTATGAGCGTCTGGTCGATGATCAATGGCCACACAACCCCCATTTTTGTCGAAAATAGCCATGAACGACCATTTTCATTAATACCGAAGGCTAACACTTACGGATTTTTGACCAAGAAATGGTCTCCACCAGAAATCCAAGAATGTGATCTATGGCAAGGAAACATATGTGGGGTGAGGTGTATGAGCCTTTGGTCGATGATCAATGGCCACACAACCCCCATTTCTTGGTCAAAGATACGTAGGTGTTAGCCTTCGGTATTATTGAAAATGGTCGTTCATGGCTATTTTCGACAAAAATGGGGGTTGTGTGGCCATTGATCATCGACCAGAGGCTCATATACCTCACCCCACATATGTTTCCTTGCCATAGATCACATTCTTGGATTTCTGGTGGAGACCATTTCTTGGTCAAAAATTCGTAGGTGTTAGCCTTCGATATTATTGAAAATGGTCGTTCATGGCTATTTTCGACAAAAATGGGGGTTGTGTGGCCATTGATCATCGACCAGAGGCTCATACACCTCACCCACATAAGTTTCCTTGCCATAGATCACATTCTTGGATTTCTGGTGGAGACCATTTCTTGGTCAAAAATCCGTAGGTGTTAGCCTTCGGTATTATTGAAAATGGTCGTTCATGGCTATTTTCGACAAAAATGGGGGTTGTGTGGCCATTGATCATCGACCAGACACTCATACACCTCACCCCACATATGTTTCCTTGCCATAGATCACATTCTTGGATTTCTGGTGGAGACCATTTCTTGGTCAAAAATCTGTAGGTGTTAGCCTTCGGTATTATTGAAAATGGTCGTTCATGGCTATTTTCGACAAAAATGGGGGTTGTGTGGCCATTGATCATCGACCAGACACTCATACACCTCACCCCACATATGTTTCCTTATCGTAGATCACATTCTTGGATTTCTGGTGGAGACCATTTCTTGGTCAAAAATCCGTAGGTGTTAGCCTTCGATATTATTGAAAATGGTCGTTCATGACTATTTTTGACAAAAATGGGGGTTGTGTGGCCATTGATCGTCGACCAGAGGCTCATACACCTCACCCCACATATGTTTCCTTGGCATAGATCACATTCTTGGATTTCTGGTGGAGACCATTTCTTGGTCAAAAATCCGTAGGTGTTAGCCTTCGGTATTATTGAAAATGGTCGTTCATGGCTATTTTCGACAAAAATGGGGGTTGTGTGGCCATTGATCATCGACTAGAGGCTCATACACCTTCATTCATGGCTATTTTCGACAAAAATGGGGGTTGTGTGGCCATTGATCATCGACCAGAGGCTCATACACCTCACCCCACATATGTTTCCTTGCCATAGATCACATTCTTGGATTTCTGGTGGAGACCATTTCTTGGTCAAAAATCCGTAGGTGTTAGCCTTCGGTATTATTGAAAATGGTCATTCATGGCTATTTTCATAAAAAATGGGGGTTGTGTGGCCATTTATCATCGACCAGAGGCTCATACACCTCACTACACATATGTTTCCTTGCCATAGATCACATTCTTGGATTTTTGGTGGAGACCATTTCTTGGGCAAAAATCCGTAGGTGTTAGCCTTCAGTGTCATTGAAAAATGGTCGTTCATGGCTATTTTCGACAAAAATGGGGGTTGTGTGGCCATTGATCATCGACCAGAGGCTCATACACCTCACCCCACATATGTTTCCTTGCCATAGATCACATTCTTGGATTTCTGGTGGAGACCATTTCTTGGTCAAAAATCCGTACGTGTTAGCCTCTAGTATTATTGAAAATGGTCGCTCATGGCTATTTTCAAGGTCGCTCATGGCTATTTTCATAAAAAATGGGGGTTGTGTGGCCATTTATCATCGACCAGAGGCTCATACACCTCACCCCACATATGTTTCCTTGCCATAGATCACATTCTTGGATTTCTAGTGGAGACCATTTCTTGGTCAAAAATCCGTAGGTGTTAGCCTTCAGTGTCATTGAAAATGGTCATTCATGGCTATTTTCGACAAAAATTAGGGTTGTGTGGACATTGATCGTCGACCAGAGGCTCATACACCTCACCCCACATATGTTTCCTTGCCATAGATCACATTCTTGGATTTCTGGTGGAGACCATTTCTTGGTCAAAAATCCGTAGGTGTTAGCCTTCGGTATTATTGAAAATGGTCGTTCATGGCTATTTTCGACAAAAATGGGGGTTGTGTGGCTATTTTTGGCCAAATGGGGGTTGTGTGGCCATTGATCGTCGACCAGAGGCTCATACACCTCACCCCACATATGTTTCCTTGTCGTAGATCACATTCTTGGATTTCTGGTGGAGACCATTTCTTGGTCAAAAATCCGTAGGTGTTAGCCTTCGATATTATTGAAAATGGTCGTTCATGGCTATTTTCGACAAAAATGGGGGTTGTGTGGCCATTGATCATCGACCAGAGGCTCATACACCTCACCCCACATATGTTTCCTTGCCATAGATCACATTCTTGGATTTCTGGTGGAGACCATTTCTTGGTCAAAAATTCGTAGGTGTTAGCCTCTAGTATTATTGAAAATGGTCGCTCATGGCTATTTTCAAGGTCGCTCATGGCTATTTCATAAAAAATGGGGGTTGTGTGGCTATTTATCATCGACTAGAGGCTCATAAACCTCACCCCACATATGTTTCCTTGCCATAGATCACATTCTTGGATTTCTGGTGGAGACCATTTCTTGGTCAAAAATCCGTAGGTGTTAGCCTTCGATATTATTGAAAATGGTCGTTCATGGCTATTTTCGACAAAAATGGGGGTTGTGTGGCCATTGATCATCGACCAGACGCTCATACACCTCACCCCACATATGTTTCCTTGCCATAGATCACATTCTTGGATTTCTGGTGGAGACCATTTCTTGGTCAAAAATCCGAACGTGTTAGCCTTCGGTATTTTTGAAAATGGTCATTCATGGCTATTTTCGACAAAAATGGGGGTTGTGTGGCCATTGATCATCGACCAGAGGATCGTACACCTCACTCCACATATGTTTCCTTGCTATAGATCACATTCTTGGATTTCTGGTGGAGACCATTTCTTGGTCAAAAATCCGTAGGTGTTAGCCTTCGGTATTATTGAAAATGGTCGTTCATGGCTATTTTCGACAAAAATGGGGGTTGTGTGGCCATTGATCATCGACCAGACGCTCGTACACCTCACCCCACATATGTTTCCTTGCCATAGATCACATTCTTGGATTTCTGGTGGAGACCATTTCTTGGTTAAAAACTCGTACGTGTTAGCCTTCGGTATTATTGAAAATGGTCATTCATGGCTATTTTCGGCAAAATGGGGGTTGTGTGGCCATTGATCATCGACCAGAGGCTCGTACACCTCACCCCACATATGTTTCCTTGCCATAGATCACATTCTTAGATTTCTGGTGGAGACCATTTCTTGGTCAAAAATCCGTAGGTGTTAGCCTTCGGTATTATTGAAAATGGTCGTTCATGGCTATTTTCGACAAAAATGGGGGTTGTGTGGCCATTGATCATCGACCAGACGCTCATACACCTCACCCCACCTATGTTTCCTTGCCATAGATCACATTCTTGGATTTCTGGTGGAGACCATTTCTTGGTTAAAAACTCGTACGTGTTAGCCTTCGGTATTATTGAAAATGGTCATTCATGGCTATTTTCGGCAAAATGGGGGTTGTGTGGCCATTGATCATCGACCAGAGGCTCGTACACCTCACCCCACATATGTTTCCTTGCCATAGATCACATTCTTGGATTTCTGGTGGAGACCATTTCTTGGGCAAAAATTCGTAGGTGTTAGCCTTCGGTATTATTGAAAATGGTCGTTCATGGCTATTTTCGACAAAAATGGGGGTTGTGTGGCCATTGATCATCGACCAGAGGCTCGTACACCTCACCCCACATATGTTTCCTTGCCATAGATCACATTCTTGGATTTCTGGTGGAGACCATTTTTGGCCAAAAATCCGTAGGTGTTAGCATTTGGTATTATTGAAAATGTCGTTCATGGCTATTTTCAAGGTCGCTCATGGCTATTTTCATAAAAAATGGGGGTTGTGTGGCCATTGATCATCGACCAGACGCTCATACACCTCACCCCACATATGTTTCCTTGCCATAGATTACATTCTTGGATTTCTGGTGGAAACCATTTCTTGGTTAAAAACTCGTACGTGTTAGCCTTCGGTATTATTGAAAATGGTCATTCATGGCTATTTTCGGCAAAATGGGGGTTGTGTGGCCATTGATCGTCGACCAGAGGCTCATACACCTCACCCCACATATGTTTCCTTGTCGTAGATCACATTCTTGGATTTCTGGTGGAGACCATTTCTTGGTCAAAAATCCGTAGGTGTTAGCCTTCGATATTATTGAAAATGGTCGTTCATGGCTATTTTCGACAAAAATGGGGGTTGTGTGGCCATTGATCATCGACCAGAGGCTCATACACCTCACCCCACATATGTTTCCTTGCCATAGATCACATTCTTGGATTTCTGGTGGAGACCATTGAAAGTCGCCTAGAGGGGGGGTGAATAGGGCGAAACTGAAATTTACAAATATAAACACAACTACAAGCCGGGTTAGCGTTAGTAATAAAGAAACGAGTCCGTGAGAGAGGGTGGAAAACAAATCGCAAGCAAATGAAGAGTGTGACACGTGGATTTGTTTTACCGAGGTTCAGTTCTTGCAAACCTACTCCCCGTTGAGGAGGCCACAAAGGCCGGGTCTCTTTCAACCCTTCCCTCTCTCAAACGATCCCACGGATCGAGTGAGCTTTCTCTTCTCAATCACATGGAACACAAAGTTCCCACAAGGGCCACCACACAATTGGTGCCTCTTGCCTCGATTACAAGTGAGTGCTTGATCGTAATGAAAGAATCAAGAAAGCACGATTGCAAAAAGGCCAAGCGACAAGAGCGACGAATAACACACGGATCACTTTCTCTCTCAAGTCACTAATCACTAATGATCTCTTTTCTCAATTGTGAAACTTGGAGAGATGGAGGCTTTGAATGTGTCTTGGAATGGAATGCTAGCTCTTGTATTGAATGTTGAAGGTTGGAATGCTTGGATGAAGTGAATGGAGGTGGTTGGGGTTGTATTTATAGCCACCAACCACTTCCTAGCCGTTGCTCCATTCTGCTGAGCGCGGACGGTCCGCCCCAGTAGATCAATGGCTGAAAATGCAACGGTCAGCAGTAACGGCTATATCAACGGCTATATTGCATTTAATGCGTTGTCAGATGTCAGACAGACCCAGTCGCGGACGGTCCGCAATCCTGGCCTGGACGGTCCGCGAACCCGCTATAATTCATTTCTCCGAACCCGTCACCTTCGGGTTTTTCGGTTTCTCACCTACCGGACGGTCCGCGCCAGAGGCCGGACGGTCCGCGCAAGGGCTCGGATGGTCTTTGCTTTTCCTCCGGACAATCCATAGTGTAGACTTCAATTTTTGCATTGGTTCTGGCCGAGTGACATCCTTGTGTCGCGGACGGTCCGCCGCAAGGGCCCGGACAGTCCGCGCTTGGCCTGTTTTTCCAAAAAGCTTCTCCTGTCCGGAATAATCTACGGTATTTCGGACAGTCGATTTAGTATGGTTATAGATGAACCTTTGGCACCTGTAGAACATATAATATAGAGCAAAACTAGTCAGTCCAATTGTTTGTGTTGGGCAATTCAACCACCAAAATTATATAGGAACTAGGTGTAAGCCTAATTCCCTTTCAATCTCCCCCTTTTTGGTGATTGATGCCAACACAAACCAAAGCAAATGTAGAAGTGCATAATTGAACTAGTTTGCATAATGTAAGTGCAAAGGTTACTTGGAATTGAGCCAATATAAATGCTTACACGATATGCATGGATTGTTTCTTCATTTTTAACATTTTGGACCACGCTTGCACCACATGTTTTGTTTTTGCAAAATCTTTTGTAAATCTTTTCAAAGTTCTTTTGCAAATAGTCAAAGGCAAATGAATAAGATTTTGAGAAGCATTTTCAAGATTTGAAATTTTCTCCCCCTGTTTCAAATGCTTTTCCTTTGACTAAACAAAACTCCCCCTAAATGAGATTCTCCTCTTAGTGTTCAAGAGGGTTTTGATGTATCATTTTGAAATACTACTTTCTCCCCCTTTTGAACACAATAGCATACCAATTGAAAATATTCAACACTTAAGTTAAGTTTTTGAAATTGGTGGTGGTGCGGTCCTTTTGCTTTGGGCTCTTACTTTCTCCCCCTTTGGCATGAATCGCCAAAAACGGAATCATTAGAGCCCTCGAAGTGCTTTCTTCCCCTTTGGTCATAAATAAATGAGTTAAGATTATACCAAAGACGAAGTCCTTTTGCTTGGTGCTCAAGTTTTCTCCCCCTTGAACGGAGAGTTGCTTGGAGCGACGGCGAAGGATGAGTTACGTAGTGGAAGCCTTTGTCTTCGCCGAAGACTCCAATTCCCTTTCAATACACCTATGACTTGGTTTGAAATAGACTTGAAAACACATTAGTCATAGCATATGAAAGAGACATGATCAAAGGTATATAAAATGAGCTATATGTGCAAGCTAGCAAAAGAAATTGCGCGAATCAAGAATATTGAGCTCATGCCTAAGTTTGTTAAAAGATTGTTCATCAAGAGGCTTGGTAAAGATATCGGCTAATTGATCTTTAGTATTAATGTAAGAAATCTCGATATCTCCCTTTTGTTGGTGATCCCTCAAAAAGTGATACTGAATAGCTATGTGTTTAGTGCGGCTATGCTCGACGGGATTGTCGGCCATTTTGATTGCACTCTCATTATCACATAGCAAAGGAACTTTGGTTAATTTGTAACCGTAGTCCCGCAGGGTTTGCCTCATCCAAAGCAATTGCGCGCAACAATGGCCTGCGGCAATATACTCGGCTTCGGCGGTGGAAAGAGCGACCGAATTTTGCTTCTTTGAAGCCCAAGACACCAAGGATCTTCCCAAGAACTGGCAAGTCCCCGATGTGCTCTTCCTATTGATTTTACACCTCGCCCAATCGACATCCGAATAACCAATCAAATCAAATGTGGATCCCCAAGGATACCAAAGCCCAAACTTAGGAGTATAAGCCAAATATCTCAAGATTCGTTTTACGGCCGTAAGGTGAGCTTCCTTAGGGTCGGCTTGGAATCTTGCACACATGCATACGGAAAGCATAATATCCGGTCGAGATGCACATAAATAGAGTAAAGAACCTATCATCGACCGGTATACCTTTTGATCCACGGACTTACCTCCCGTGTCGAGGTCGAGATGCCCATTAGTTCCCATGGGTGTCTTGATGGGTTTGGCATCCTTCATCCCAAACTTGGTTAGAATGTCTTGAGTGTACTTCGTTTGGCTGATGAAGGTGCCCTCTTGAAGTTGTTTGACTTGGAATCCTAGAAAATACTTCAACTCCCCCATCATAGACATCTCGAACTTCTGTGTCATGATCCTACTAAACTCTTCACATGTAGACTCATTAGTAGACCCAAATATAATATCATCAACATAAATTTGGCATACAAACAAGTCATTTTCAAGAGTTTTAGTAAAGAGTGTGGGATCGTCCTTTCCGACTTTGAAGCCATTTGCAATAAGGAAATCTCTAAGGCATTCATACCATGCTCTTGGGGCTTGCTTGAGCCCATAAAGAGCCTTAGAGAGCTTATAGACATGGTTAGGATACTCACTGTCTTCAAAGCCGGGAGGTTGCTCAACATAGACCTCTTCCTTGATTGGTCCATTGAGGAAGGCACTTTTCACGTCCATTTGATAAAGCTTAAAGCCATGGTAAGTAGCATAGGCCAATAATATTCGAATTGACTCAAGCCTAGCTACGGGTGCATAGGTTTCACCGAAATCCAAACCTTCGACTTGGGAGTATCCCTTGGCCACAAGTCGAGCTTTGTTCCTTGTCACCACACCATGCTCATCTTGCTTGTTGCGGAAGACCCATTTGGTTCCTACAACATTTTGGTTAGGACGTGGAACTAAATGCCATACCTCATTCCTAGTGAAGTTGTTGAGTTCCTCTTGCATTGCCACCACCCAATCCGAATCTTGAAGTGCTTCCTCTACCCTGTGTGGCTCAATAGAGGAAACAAACGAGTAATGTTCGCAAAAGTGTGCAACACGAGATCTAGTGGTTACCCCCTTATGAATGTCGCCGAGGATGGTGTCGACGGGGTGATCTCGTTGGATTGCTTGGTGGACTCTTGGGTGTGGCGGCCTTTCCTCTTCATCCTCCTTGTCTTCCTCATTTGCATCTCCCCCTTGATCATTGCCATCATCTTGAGGTGGCTCATTTGCTTGATCTTCTACTTCATCAACTTGAGCTTCATCCTCATTTTGAGTTGGTGGAGATGCTTGCGTGGAGGAGGATGGTTGATCTTGTGTGTTTGGAGGCTCTTTGGATTCCTTAGGAAACACATCCCCGATGGACATGTTCCTTAACGCGATGCACGGAGCCTCGTCATCACCTATCTCATCAAGATCAACATGCTCTACTTGAGAGCCGTTAGTTTCATCAAACACAACGTCACATGAGACTTCAACTAGTCCGGTGGACTTGTTAAAGACCCTATATGCCCTTGTGTTTGAGTCATAACCAAGTAAAAAGCCTTCTACAGTCTTAGGAGCAAATTTAGATTTTCTACCTCTTTTAACTAGAATAAAGCATTTGCTACCAAAGACTCTAAAATATGAAATGTTGGGCTTTTTACCGGTTAGGAGTTCATACGATGTCTTCTTGAGGATTCGGTGAAGATATAACCGGTTGATGGCGTAGCAAGCGGTGTTGACCGCCTCGGCCCAAAACCGATCCGAAGTCTTGTACTCATCAAGCATGGTCCTTGCCATGTCCAATAGAGTTCTATTCTTCCTCTCCACTACACCATTTTGTTGAGGTGTGTAGGGAGAAGAGAACTCATGCTTGATTCCCTCCTCCTCAAGGAAGCCTTCGATTTGAGAGTTCTTGAACTCCGTCCCGTTGTCGCTTCTAATTTTCTTGATCCTTAAGCCGAACTCATTTTGAGCCCTTCTCAAGAATCCCTTTAAGGTTTCTTGGGTTTGAGATTTTTCCTGTAAAAGAATACCCAAGTGAAGCGAGAATAATCATCCACAATAACTAGACAGTACTTGCTCCCGCCGATGCTTATGTAGGCTATTGGGCCGAATAGATCCATGTGCAGGAGCTCCAGTGGCCTGTCGGTCGTCATTATGTTCTTATGCGGATGATGAGAGCCAACTTGCTTTCCTGCTTGGCATGCGCTACAAATCCTGTCTTTCTCAAAATGAACATTTGTTAGTCCTAAAATGTGTTCTCCCTTTAGAAGCTTATGAAGATTCTTCATCCCAACATGAGCTAGTCGGCGGTGCCAGAGCCAACCCATGTTAGTCTTAGCAATTAAGCAAATGTCGAGTTCAGCTCTATCAAAATCTACCAAGTATAGCTGACCCTCTAACACTCCCTTAAATGCTATTGAATCATCACTTCTTCTAAAGACAGTGACACCTATATCAGTGAATAGACAGTTGTAGCCCATTTGACATAATTGGGAAACAGAAAGCAAGTTGTAATCTAAGGAATCAACAAGAAAAACATTGGAAATGGAATGGTCCGGAGATATAGCAATTTTACCCAAACCTTTGACCAAACCTTGATTTCCATCCCCGAATGTGATAGCTCGTTGGGGATCTTGGTTTTTCTCATAGGAGGAGAACATTTTCTTCTCCCCTGTCATGTGGTTCGTGCACCCGCTGTCGAGTATCCAACTTGAGCCCCCGGATGCATAAACCTACAAAACAAGTTTAGTTCTTGACTTTAGGTACCCAAATGGTTTTGGGTCCTTTGGCATTAGACACAAGAACTTTGGGTACCCAAACACAAGTCTTTGACCCCTTGTGCTTGCCCCCAACATATTTGGCAACTACCTTGCCGGATTTGTTAGTTAAAACATAAGATGCATCAAAAGTTTTAAAGGAAATGTTTTGATCATTTGATGCACTAGGAGTTTTCTTTCTAGACAACCTAGCACGGGTTGGTTGCCTAGAGCTAGATGTCTCACTCTTATACATAAAAGCATGGTTAGAACCAGAGTGAGACTTCCTAGAATGAATTTTTCTAATTTTGTCCTCGGGATAACCGGCAGGGTATAAAATGTAACCCTCGTTATCCTGAGGCATGGGAGCCTTGCCCTTAACAAAATTGGACAATCTTTTAGGAAGGGCATTAAGTTTGACATTGTCTCCCCTTTGGAAGCCAATGCCATCCTTGATGCCAGGGCGTCTCCCATTATAAAGCATGCTACGAGCAAATTTAAATTTCTCATTTTCTAGGTTGTGCTCGGCAATTTTAGCATCTAATTTAGCTATATGATCATTTTGTTGTTTAATTAAAATCATGTGATCATGAATAGCATCTACATCAATATCTCTACATCTAATGCAAATAGTGACATGCTCAATGGTAGATGTAGAGGGTTTGCAAGAATTAAGTTCAACAATCTTAGCATGAAGTATATCATTCTTATCTCTAAGATCGGAAATTGTAATTTTGCAAACATCAAAATCTTTAGCCTTAGCAAGCAATTTTTTATTTTCATCTCTAAGGCTAGCAAGGGAAATGTTTAATTCATCAATCCTAGCAAGCAAATCATCATTATTATCTCTAGGATTGGGAATTGAAACATTGCAAACATGTGAATCAACCTTATTTAAACTAGCATTTTCATTCCTAAGGTTGTCAATCATCTCACGGCAAGTGCTTAGCTCACTAGATAATTTTTCACATTTTTCTACTTCTAGAGCATAAGCATTTTTAACCTTAACATGCTTCTTATTTTCTTTAATAAGGAAGTCCTCTTGGGTGTCCAAGAGATCATCCTTTTCATGAATGGCACTAATCAATTCATTAAGTTTTTCTTTTTGTTGCATGTTGAGGTTGGCAAAAAGAGAGCGCAAGTTATCCTCCTCATCACTAGCATTATCATCACTAGAAGACTCATATTTAGTGGATGATTTGGATTTTACCTTCTTTTTGCCGTCCTTTGCCATGAGGCACTTGTGGCCGACGTTTGGGAAGAGAAGTCCCTTGGTGACGGCGATGTTGGCGGCGTCCTCGTCGTCGGAGGAGTCGCTTGAGCTTTCGTCGGAATCCCACTCCCGACAAACATGGGCATCTCCGCCCTTCTTCTTATAGTACCTCTTCTTCTCCTTTCTTCTCCCTTTCTTGTCGTTGCCTCGGTCACTGTCACTTGATATAGGACATTTAGCAATAAAATGACCGGGCTTACCACATTTGTAGCAAACCTTCTTGGAGCGGGACTTGTAGTCTTTCCCCCTCCTCTGTTTGAGGATTTGGCGGAAGCTCTTGATGACTAGCGCCATTTCTTCATTGTCAAGCTTGGAGGCGTCTATTGGTTGTCGATTTGGTGTAGACTCCTCCTTCTTTTCTTCCGTCGCTTTGAATGCGACGGGTTGAGCTTCGGATGTAGATGGATCATCAAGCTCGTTGATCTTCCTTGAGCCTTCGACCATGCACTCAAAACTTACAAAATGCCCGATAACTTCCTCGGGGGTCATTTTAGTATATCTACGATTACCATGAATTAATTGAACTTGAGTAGGGTTAAGGAAAATAAGAGATCTTAGAATAACCTTAACCACCTCGTGGTCATCCCACTTTACGCTCCCGAGGTTGCGCACTTGGTTCACCAAGGTCTTGAGCCGGTTGTACATATGTTGTGGCTCCTCCCCTTTGCGAAGCCGGAACCGACCGAGCTCCCCCTCGATCGTTTCCCGCTTGGTGATCTTGGTGAGCTCGTCTCCCTCGTGCGCGGTTTTGAGCACATCCCAAACCTCCTTGGCGCTCTTCAACCCTTGAACTTTGTTATACTCCTCTCTACTCAAAGAGGCGAGGAGTATTGTTGTCGCTTGAGAGTTGAAGTGCTCGATTTGGGCCACCTCATCCTCGTCATAGTCTTTATCCCCTACTGACGGTACCTGTGCACCAAACTCAACAACATCCCATATACTTTTGTGGAGTGAGGTTAGATGAAATCTCATTAAATCACTCCACCTAGCATAATCTTCACCATCAAAAGTTGGTGGTTTGCCTAATGGGACGGAAAGTAGAGGTGCATGTTTAGAAATGCGAGAATAGTGTAGGGGGATCTTACTAAACTTCTTACACTCTTGGCGTTTAGAAGTTACGGAGGGCGCATCGGAGTCGGAGGTTGATGTTGATGAAGTGTCGGTCTCGTAGTAGACCACTTTCCTCATCCTCTTTTGCTTGTCCCCGCTTCGATGCGGCTTGTGGGAAGAAGATTTTTCCTTCTTCTCTTTGTGGTGAGAAGAAGATTTCTTCTCCTTCCCTTTGTTGGAGGAGCTCTTCTTCTTCTCCCTCCTTTTGGTGCGGGACTCTTCCGATGAAGTGCTCCCGTGGCTTGTAGTGGGCTTTTCGCCGGTCTCCATCTCCTTCTTGGCGTGATCTCCCGACAGCACTTCGAGCGGTTAGGCTCTAATGAAGCACCGAGCTTTGATACCAATTGAAAGTCGCCTAGAGGGGGGGTGAATAGGGCGAAACTGAAATTTACAAATATAAACACAACTACAAGCCGGGTTAGCGTTAGTAATAAAGAAACGAGTCCGCGAGAGAGGGTGGAAAACAAATCGCAAGCAAATGAAGAGTGTGACACGCGGATTTGTTTTACCGAGATTCGGTTCTTGCAAACCTACTCCCCGTTGAGGAGGCCACAAAGGCCGGGTCTCTTTCAACCCTTCCCTCTCTCAAACGATCCCACGGATCGAGTGAGCTTTCTCTTCTCAATCACTTGGAACACAAAGTTCCCACAAGGGCCACCACACAATGGTGCCTCTTGCCTCGATTACAAGTGAGTGCTTGATCGTAATGAAAGAATCAAGAAAGCACGATTGCAAAAAGGCCAAGCGACAAGAGCGACGAATAACACACGGATCACTTTCTCTCTCAAGTCACTAATCACTAATGATCTCTTTTCTCAATTGTGAAACTTGGAGAGATGGAGGCTTTGAATGTGTCTTGGAATGGAATGCTAGCTCTTGTATTGAATGTTGAAGGTTGGAATGCTTGGATGAAGTGAATGGAGGTGGTTGGGGTTGTATTTATAGCCACCAACCACTTCCTAGCCGTTGCTCCATTCTGCTGAGCGCGGACGGTCCGCGTGCCAGGTCCGGACGGTCCCGCCCCAGTAGATCAACGGCTGAAAATGCAACGGTCAGCAGTAACGGCTATATCAACGGCTATATTGCATTTAATGCGTTGTCAGATGTCAGACAGACCCAGTCGCGGACGGTCCGCGATCCTGGCCCGGACGGTCCGCGAACCCGCTATAATTCATTTCTCCGAACCCGTCACCTTCGGGTTTTTCGGTTTCTCACCTACCAGGACGGTCCGCGCCAGAGGCCGGACGGTCCCGCGCAAGGGCTCGGACGGTCTTTGCTTTTCCTCCGGACAGTCCATAGTGTAGACTTCGATTTTTGCATTGGTTCTGGCCGAGTGACATCCTTGTGTCGCGGACGGTCCGCCGCAAGGGCCCGGACAGTCCGCGCTTGGCCTGTTTTTCCAAAAAGCTTCTCCTGTCCGGAATAATCTACGGTATTTCGGACAGTCGATTTAGTATGGTTATAGATGAACCTTTGGCACCTGTAGAACATATAATCTAGAGCAAAACTAGTCAGTCCAATTGTTTGTGTTGGGCAATTCAACCACCAAAATTATATAGGAACTAGGTGTAAGCCTAATTCCCTTTCAATCTCCCCCTTTTTGGTGATTGATGCCAACACAAACCAAAGCAAATGTAGAAGTGCATAATTGAACTAGTTTGCATAATGTAAGTGCAAAGGTTGCTTGGAATTGAGCCCAATATAAATGCTTACAAGATATGCATGGATTGTTTCTTCATTTTTAACATTTTGGACCACGCTTGCACCACATGTTTTGTTTTTGCAAATCTTTTGTAAATCTTTTCAAAGTTCTTTTGCAAATAGTCAAAGGCAAATGAATAAGATTTTGAGAAGCATTTCAAGATTTGAAATTTTCTCCCCCTGTTTCAAATGCTTTTCCTTTGACTAAACAACAAACTCCCCCTAAATGAGATTCTCCTCTTACTGTTCAAGAGGGTTTTGATGTATCATTTCGAAATACTACTTTCTTCCCCCTTTTGAACACAATAGGATACCAATTGAAAATATTCAACACTTAAGTTAAGTTTTCGAAATTGGTGGTGGTGCGGTCCTTTTGCTTTGGGCTCTTACTTTCTCCCCCCTTTGGCATGAATCGCCAAAAACGGAATCATTAGAGCCCTCGAAGTGCTTTCTTCCCCTTTGGTCATAAATAAATGAGTTAAGATTATACCAAAGACGAAGTCCTTTTGCTTGGTGCTCAAGTTTTCTCCCCTTGAACGGAGAGTTGCTTGGAGCGACGGCGAAGGATGAGTTACGTAGTGGAAGCCTTTGTCTTCGCCGAAGACTCAAATTCCCTTTCAATACACCTATGACTTGGTTTGAAATAGACTTGAAAACACATTAGTCATAGCATATGAAAGAGACATGATCAAAGGTATATAAAATGAGCTATATGTGCAAGCTAGCAAAAGAAATTGCGCGAATCAAGAATATTGAGCTCATGCCTAAGTTTGTTAAAGATTGTTCATCAAGAGGCTTGGTAAAGATATCGGCTAATTGATCTTTAGTATTAATGTAAGAAATCTCGATATCTCCCTTTTGTTGGTGATCCCTCAAAAAAGTGATACCGAATGGCTATGTGTTTAGTGCGGCTATGCTCGACGGGATTGTCGGCCATTTTGATTGCACTCTCATTATCACATAGCAAAGGAACTTTGGTTAATTTGTAACCATAGTCCCGCAGGGTTTGCCTCATCCAAAGCAATTGCGCGCAACAATGGCCTGCGGCAATATACTCGGCTTCGGCGGTGGAAAGAGCGACCGAAATTTTGCTTCTTTGAAGCCCAAGACACCAAGGATCTTCCCAAGAACTGCAAGTCCCCGATGTGCTCTTCTTATTGATTTTACACCCCGCCCAATCGGCATCCGAATAACCAATCAAATCAAATGTGGATCCCCAAGGATACCAAAGCCCAAACTTAGGAGTATAAGCCAATATCTCAAGATTCGTTTTACGGCCGTAAGTGAGCTTCCTTAGGGTCGGCTTGGAATCTTGCACACATGCATACGGAAAGCATAATATCCGGTCGAGATGCACATAAAATAGAGTAAAGAACCTATCATCGACCGGTATACCTTTTGATCCACGGACTTACCTCCCGTGTCGAGGTCGAGGATGCCCATTAGTTCCCATGGGTGTCTTGATGGGTTTGGCATCCTTCATCCCAAACTTGGTTAGAATGTCTTGAGTGTACTTTGTTTGGCTGATGAAGGTGCCCTCTTGGAGTTGTTTGACTTGGAATCCTAGAAAATAATTCAACTCCCCCATCATAGACATCTCGAACTTCTGTGTCATGATCCTACTAACTCTTCACATGTAAACTCATTAGTAGACCCAAATATAATATCATCAACATAATTTGCATACAAACAAGTCATTTTCAAGAGTTTTAGTAAAGAGTGTGGGATCGGCCTTTCCGACTTTGAAGCCATTTGCAATAAGGGAAATCTCTAAGGCATTCATACCATGCTCTTGGGGCTTGCTTGAGCCATAAAGCGCCTTAGAGAGCTTATAGACATGCTTAGGATACTCACTATCTTCAAAGCCGGGAGGTTGCTCAACATAGACCTCTTCCTTGATTGGTCCATTGAGGAAGGCACTTTTCACGTCCATTTGATAAGCTTAAAGCCATGGTAAGTAGCATAGGCCAATAATATTCGAATTGACTCAAGCCTAGCTACGGGTGCATAGGTTTCACCGAAATCCAAACCTTCGACTTGGGAGTATCCCTTGGCCACAAGTCGAGCTTTGTTCCTTGTCACCACACCATGCTCATCTTGCTTGTTGCGGAAGACCCATTTGGTTCCTACAACATTTTGGTTAGGACGTGGAACTAAATGCCATACCTCATTCCTAGTGAAGTTGTTGAGTTCCTCTTGCGTTGCCACCACCCAATCCGAATCTTGAAGTGCTTCCTCTACCCTGGGTGGCTCAATAGAGGAAACAAACGAGTAATGTTCGCAAAAGTGTGCAACACGAGATCTAGTGGTTACCCCCTTATGAATGTCGCCGAGGATGGTGTCGACGGGGTGATCTCGTTGGATTGCTTGGTGGACTCTTGGGTGTGGCGGTGATAGTCGCCTAGAGGGGGGGGTGAATAGGGCGAAACTGAAATTTACAAATATAAACACAACTACAAGCCGGGGTTAGCGTTAGAAAGATAATTGAGTCCGCGAGAGAGGGTGGAAAAACAAATCGCAAGCAAATGAAGAGTGTTGACACACGGATTTGTTTTACCGAGGTTCGGTTCTTGCAAACCTACTCCCCGTTGAGGAGGCCACAAAGGCCGGGTCTCTTTCAAACCCTTCCCTCTCTCAAACGATCCCTCGGATCGAGTGAGCTTTCTCTTCTCAATAAATTGGAACACAAAGTTCCCACAAGGGCCACCACACAATTGGTGCCTCTTGCCTCGATTACAAGTGAGTGCTTGATCACAATGAAAGAGTCCAAGAAGAAAGAATCCAAGCGCAAGAACTCGAAAGAACACAAGCAAATCACTCTCTCTAATCACTATGGGCGTTGTGTGGAATTTGGAGAGGATTTGATCTATTTGGTGTGTCTAGAATTGAATGCTAGAGCTCTTGTAGTAGTTGGGAAGTGGAAAACTTGGATACAATGAATGGTGGGGTGGTTGGGGTATTTATAGCCCCAACCACCAAATGTGGCCGTTGGGGAGGCTGTCTGCTCGATGGCGCACTGGACAGTCCGGTGCACACCGGACAGTCCGGTCCCCCCTGCCACGTCATCACTGCCGTTGGATTCTAACCGTTGAAGCTTCTGACTTGTGGGCCCGCCTGGGTGTCCGGTGCACACCGGACATCTACTATTTGCTGTCCGGTGTGCCAGTATGGGCACGCCTGCCATCTGCGCGCGCAGAGCGCGCATTAAATGCGCGGCAGAGAGCCGTTGGCGCGGAGATAGCCGTTGCTCCGGAGTTGCACCGGACAGTCCGGTGCACACCGGACATGTCCGGTGAATTATAGCGGAGCAGTCTTCTGGGATTCCCGAGGCTGGCGAGTTTGGAGCCGCGTCCCGTTGGAGCACCGGACACTGTCCGGTTGTACACCGGACAGTCCGGTGAATTATAGCGCGGCGGTTCCTGGAAAATCCCGAGGCTGAGGATTCAGCGCGAGTCCCCTTGGTGCACCGGACACTGTCCGGTGCGCCACCGGACAGTCCGGTGCGCCAGACCAGGGAGGCTTCCGGGCACCTTTAGCTTTTCATTTTGAACCCAACTTTGGTCTTTTTAATTGGCTTGTTGTGAACCTTTGACACCTGTATAACTTAAACTAGAGCAAACTAGTTAGTCCAAAGATTTGTGTTGGGCAATTCAACCACCAAAATTATATAGGAACTAGGTGTAAGCCTAATTCCCTTTCAATCTCCCCCTTTTTGGTGATTGATGCCAACACAAACCAAAGCAAATATAGAAGTGCATAATTGAACTAGTTTGCATAATGTAAGTGCAAAGATTGCTTGGAATTGAGCCAATATAAATACTTATAAGATATGCATGGATTGTTTCTTTGTTTTTAACATTTTGGACCACGCTTGCACCACATGTTTTGTTTTTGCAAATTCTTTTGTAAATCCTTTTCAA
>NW_023367264.1:0-40971 GCF_902167145.1 Zea mays
ATACTAATCGACTGTCCGAAATACCGTAGATTATTCCGGACAGGAGAAGCTTTTTGGAAAAACAGGCCAAGCGCGGACTGTCCGGGCCCTTGCGGCGGACCGTCCGCGACACAAGGATGTCACTCGGCCAGAACCAATGCAAAAATCGAAGTCTACACTATGGACTGTCCGGAGGAAAAGCAAAGACCGTCCGAGCCCTTGCGCGGACCGTCCGGCCTCTGGCGCGGACCGTCCGGTAGGTGAGAAACCGAAAAACCCGAAGGTGACGGGTTCGGAGAAATGAATTATAGCGGGTTCGCGGACCGTCCGGGCCAGGATCGCGGACCGTCCGCGACTGGGTCTGTCTGACATCTGACAACGCATTAAATGCAATATAGCCGTTGATATAGCCGTTACTGCTGACCGTTGCATTTTCAGCCGTTGATCTACTGGGGCGGACCGTCCGGACCTGGCACGCGGACCGTCCGCGCTCAGCAGAATGGAGCAACGGCTAGGAAGTGGTTGGTGGCTATAAATACAACCCCAACCACCTCCATTCACTTCATCCAAGCATTCCAACCTTCAACATTCAATACAAGAGCTAGCATTCCATTCCAAGACACATTCAAAGCCTCCATCTCTCCAAGTTTCACAATTGAGAAAAGAGATCATTAGTGATTAGTGACTTGAGAGAGAAAGTGATCCGTGTGTTATTCGTCGCTCTTGTCGCTTGGCCTTTTTGCAATCGTGCTTTCTTGATTCTTTCATTACGATCAAGCACTCACTTGTAATCGAGGCAAGAGGCACCAATTGTGTGGTGGCCCTTGTGGGAACTTTGTGTTCCAAGTGATTGAGAAGAGAAAGCTCACTCGATCCGTGGGATCGTTTGAGAGAGGGAAGGGTTGAAAGAGACCCGGCCTTTGTGGCCTCCTCAACGGGGAGTAGGTTTGCAAGAACCGAACCTCGGTAAAACAAATCCGCGTGTCACACTCTTCATTTGCTTGCGATTTGTTTTCCACCCTCTCTCGCGGACTCGTTTCTTTATTACTAACGCTAACCCGGCTTGTAGTTGTGTTTATATTTGTAAATTTCAGTTTCGCCCTATTCACCCCCCCTCTAGGCGACTTTCAATTGGTATCAAAGCTCGGTGCTTCATTAGAGCCTAACCGCTCGAAGTGATGTCGGGAGATCACGCCAAGAAGGAGATGGAGACCGGCGAAAAGCCCACTACAAGCCACGGGAGCACTTCATCGGAAGAGTCCCGCACCAAAAGGAGGGAGAAGAAGAGCTCCTCCAACAAAGGGAAGGAGAAGAAATCTTCTTCTCACCACAAAGAGAAGAAGGAAAAATCTTCTTCCCACAAGCCGCATCGAAGCGGGGACAAGCAAAAGAGGATGAGGAAAGTGGTCTACTACGAGACCGACACTTCATCAACATCAACCTCCGACTCCGATGCGCCCTCCGTAACTTCTAAACGCCAAGAGCGTAAGAAGTTTAGTAAGATCCCCCTACACTATTCTCGCATTTCTAAACATGCACCTCTACTTTCCGTCCCATTAGGCAAACCACCAACTTTTGATGGTGAAGATTATGCTAGGTGGAGTGATTTAATGAGATTTCATCTAACCTCACTCCACAAAAGTATATGGGATGTTGTTGAGTTTGGTGCACAGGTACCGTCAGTAGGGGATAAAGACTATGACGAGGATGAGGTGGCCCAAATCGAGCACTTCAACTCTCAAGCAACAACAATACTCCTCGCCTCTTTGAGTTAGAGAGGAGTATAACAAAGTTCAAGGGTTGAAGAGCGCCAAGGAGGTTTGGGATGTGCTCAAAACCGCCGCACGAGGGAGACGAGCTCACCAAGATCACCAAGCGGGAAACGATCGAGGGGGAGCTCGGTCGGTTCCGGCTTCGCAAAGGGGAGGAGCCACAACATATGTACAACCGGCTCAAGACCTTGGTGAACCAAGTGCGCAACCTCGGGAGCGTAAAGTGGGATGACCACGAGGTGGTTAAGGTTATTCTAGGATCTCTTATTTTCCTTAACCCTACTCAAGTTCAATTAATTCATGGTAATCGTAGATATACTAAAATGACCCCGAGGAAGTTATCGGGCATTTTGTAAGTTTTGAGTGCATGGTCGAAGGCTCAAGGAAGATCAACGAGCTTGATGATCCATCTACATCCGAAGCTCAACCCGTCGCATTCAAAGCGACGGAAGAAAAGAAGGAGGAGTCTACACCAAATCGACAACCAATAGACGCCTCCAAGCTTGACAATGAAGAAATGGCGCTAGTCATCAAGAGCTTCCGCCAAATCCTCAAATAGAGGAGGGGGAAAGACTACAAGTCCCGCTCCAAGCAGGTTTGCTACAAATGTGGTAAGCCCGGTCATTTTATTGCTAAATGTCCTATATCAAGTGACAGTGACCGAGGCAACGACAATAAAGGGAGAAGAAAGGAGAAGAAGAGGTACTACAAGAAGAAGGGCGGAGATGCCCATGTTTGTCGGGAGGGGATTCCGACGAAAGCTCAAGCGACTCCTCCGACGACGAGGACGCCGCCAACATCGCCGTCACCAAGGGACTTCTCTTCCCAAACGTCGGCCACAAGTGCCTCATGGCAAAGGACGGCAAAAAGAAGGTAAAATCCAAATCATCCACTAAATATGAGTCTTCTAGTGATGATAATGCTAGTGATGAGGAGGATAACTTGCGCTCTCTTTTTGCCAACCTCAACATGCAACAAAAAGAAAAACTTAATGAATTGATTAGTGCCATTCATGAAAAGGATGATCTCTTGGACATCCAAGAGGACTTCCTTATTAAAGAAAATAAGAAGCATGTTAAGGTTAAAAATGCTTATGCTCTAGAAGTAGAAAAATGTGAAAAATTATCTAGTGAGCTAAGCACTTGTCGTGAGATGATTGACAACCTTAGGAATGAAAATGCTAGTTTAAATAAGGTTGATTCACATGTTTGCAATGTTTTCAATTCCCAATCCTAGAGATAATAATGATGATTTGCTTACTAGGATTGATGAATTAAACATTTCCCTTGCTAGCCTTAGAGATGAAAATAAAAAATTGCTTGCTAAGGCTAAAGATTTTGATGTTTGCAAAATTACAATTTCCGATCTTAGAGATAAGAATGATATACTTCATGCTAAGATTGTTGAACTTAATTCTTGCAAACCCTCTACATCTACCATTGAGCATGTCACTATTTGCACTAGACATAGAGATATTGATGTAGATGCTATTCATGATCACATGATTTTAATTAAACAACAAAATGATCATATAGCTAAATTAGATGCTAAAATTGCCGAGCATAACCTAGAAAATGAGAAATTTAAATTTGCTCGTAGCATGCTTTATAATGGGAGACGCCCTGGCATCAAGGATGGCATTGGCTTCCAAAGGGGAGACAATGTCAAACTTAATGCCCCTCCTAAAAGATTGTCCAATTTTGTTAAGGGCAAGGCTCCCATGCCTCAGGATAACGAGGGTTACATTTTATACCCTGCCCGGTTATCCCGAGGACAAAATTAGAAAAATTCATTCTAGGAAGTCTCACTCTGGTTCTAACCATGCTTTTATGTATAAGAGTGAGACATCTAGCTCTAGGCAACCAACCGTGCTAGGTTGTCTAGAAAGGAAACTCCTAGTGCATCAAATGATCAAAACATTTCCTTTAAAACTTTTGATGCATCTTATGTTTTAACTAACAAATCCGGCAAGGTAGTTGCCAAATATGTTGGGGGCAAGCACAAGGGGTCAAAGACTTGTGTTTGGGTACTCAAAGTTCTCTGTGTCTAATGCCAAAGGACCCAAAACCATTTGGGTACCTAAAGTCAAGAACTAAACTTGTTTTGTAGGTTTATGCATCCGGGGGCTCAAGTTGGATACTCGACAGCGGGGTGCACGAACCACATGACAGGGGAGAAGAAAATGTTCTCCTCCTATGAGAAAAACCAAGATCCCCAACGAGCTATCACATTCGGGGATGGAAATCAAGGTTTGGTCAAAGGTTTGGGTAAAATTGCTATATCTCCGGACCATTCCATTTCCAATGTTTTTCTTGTTGATTCCTTAGATTACAACTTGCTTTCTGTTTCCCAATTATGTCAAATGGGCTACAACTGTCTATTCACTGATATAGGTGTCACTGTCTTTAGAAGAAGTGATGATTCAATAGCATTTAAGGGAGTGTTAGAGGGTCAGCTATACTTGGTAGATTTTGATAGAGCTGAACTCGACACTTGCTTAATTGCTAAGACTAACATGGGTTGGCTCTGGCACCGCCGACTAGCTCATGTTGGGATGAAGAATCTTCATAAGCTTCTAAAGGGAGAACACATTTTAGGACTAACAAATGTTCATTTTGAGAAAGACAGGATTTGTAGCGCATGCCAAGCAGGAAAGCAAGTTGGCTCTCATCATCCGCATAAGAACATAATGACGACCGACAGGCCACTCGAGCTCCTGCACATGGATCTATTCGGCCCAATAGCCTACATAAGCATCGGCGGGAGTAAGTACTGTCTAGTTATTGTGGATGATTATTCTCGCTTCACTTGGGTATTCTTTTTACAGGAAAAATCTCAAACCCAAGAAACCTTAAAGGGATTCTTGAGACGGGCTCAAAATGAGTTCGGCTTAAGGATCAAGAAAATTAGAAGCGACAACGGGACGGAGTTCAAGAACTCTCAAATCGAAGGCTTCCTTGAGGAGGAGGGAATCAAGCATGAGTTCTCTTCTCCCTACACACCTCAACAAAATGGTGTAGTGGAGAGGAAGAATAGAACTCTATTGGACATGGCAAGGACCATGCTTGATGAGTACAAGACTTCGGATCGGTTTTGGGCCGAGGCGGTCAACACCGCTTGCTACGCCATCAACCGGTTATATCTTCACCGAATCCTCAAGAAGACATCGTATGAACTCCTAACCGGTAAAAAGCCCAACATTTCATATTTTAGAGTCTTTGGTAGCAAATGCTTTATTCTAGTTAAAAGAGGTAGAAAATCTAAATTTGCTCCTAAGACTGTAGAAGGCTTTTTACTTGGTTATGACTCAAACACAAGGGCATATAGGGTCTTTAACAAGTCCACCGGACTAGTTGAAGTCTCATGTGACGTTGTGTTTGATGAAACTAATGGCTCTCAAGTAGAGCATGTTGATCTTGATGAGATAGGTGATGACGAGGCTTCGTGCATCGCGTTAAGGAACATGTCCATCGGGGATGTGTGTCCTAAGGAATCCAAAGAGCCTCCAAACACACAAGATCAACCATCCTCCTCCACGCAAGCATCTCCACCAACTCAAAATGAGGATGAAGCTCAAGTTGATGAAGTAGAAGATCAAGCAAATGAGCCACCTCAAGATGATGGCAATGATCAAGGGGGAGATGCAAATGAGGAAGACAAGGAGGATGAAGAGCAAAGGCCGCCACACCCAAGAGTCCACCAAGCAATCCAACGAGATCACCCCGTCGACACCATCCTCGGCGACATTCATAAGGGGGTAACCACTAGATCTCGTGTTGCACACTTTTGCGAACATTACTCGTTTGTTTCCTCTATTGAGCCACACAGGGTAGAGGAAGCACTTCAAGATTCGGATTGGGTGGTGGCAATGCAAGAGGAACTCAACAACTTCACTAGGAATGAGGTATGGCATTTAGTTCCACGTCCTAACCAAAATGTTGTAGGAACCAAATGGGTCTTCCGCAACAAGCAAGATGAGCATGGTGTGGTGACAAGGAACAAAGCTCGACTTGTGGCCAAGGGATACTCCCAAGTCGAAGGTTTGGATTTCGGTGAAACCTATGCACCCGTAGCTAGGCTTGAGTCAATTCGAATATTATTGGCCTATGCTACTTACCATGGCTTTAAGCTTTATCAAATGGACGTGAAAAGTGCCTTCCTCAATGGACCAATCAAGGAAGAGGTCTATGTTGAGCAACCTCCCGGCTTTGAAGACAGTGAGTATCCTAACCATGTCTATAAGCTCTCTAAGGCGCTTTATGGGCTCAAGCAAGCCCCAAGAGCATGGTATGAATGCCTTAGAGATTTCCTTATTGCAAATGGCTTCAAAGTCGGAAAGGTCGATCCCACACTCTTTACTAAAACTCTTGAAAATGACTTGTTTGTATGCCAAATTTATGTTGATGATATTATATTTGGGTCTACTAATGAGTCTACATGTGAAGAGTTTAGTAGGATCATGATACAGAAGTTCGAGATGTCTATGATGGGGGAGTTGAAGTATTTTCTAGGATTCCAAGTCAAACAACTCCAAGAGGGCACCTTCATCAGCCAAACGAAGTACACTCAAGACATTCTAACCAAGTTTGGGATGAAGGATGCCAAACCCATCAAGACACCCATGGGAACTAATGGGCATCTCGACCTCGACACGGGAGGTAAGTCCGTGGATCAAAAGGTATACCGGTCGATGATAGGTTCTTTACTCTATTTATGTGCATCTCGACCGGATATTATGCTTTCCGTATGCATGTGTGCAAGATTCCAAGCCGAACCTAAGGAAGCTCACCTTACGGCCGTAAAACGAATCTTGAGATATTTGGCTTATACTCCTAAGTTTGGGCTTTGGTATCCTTGGGGATCCACATTTGATTTGATTGGTTATTCGGATGCCGATTGGGCGGGGTGTAAAATCAATAGGAAGAGCACATCGGGGACTTGCCAGTTCTTGGGAAGATCCTTGGTGTCTTGGGCTTCAAAGAAGCAAAATTCGGTCGCTCTTTCCACCGCCGAAGCCGAGTATATTGCCGCAGGCCATTGTTGCGCGCAATTGCTTTGGATGAGGCAAACCCTGCGGGACTACGGTTACAAATTAACCAAAGTTCCTTTGCTATGTGATAATGAGAGTGCAATCAAAATGGTCGACAATCCCGTCGAGCATAGCCGCACTAAACACATAGCCATTCGGTATCACTTTTTGAGGGATCACCAACAAAAGGGAGATATCGAGATTTCTTGCATTAATACTAAAGATCAATTAGCCGATATCTTTACCAAGCCTCTTGATGAACAATCTTTTAACAAACTTAGGCATGAGCTCAATATTCTTGATTCGCGCAATTTCTTTTGCTAGCTTGCACATATAGCTCATTTTATATACCTTTGATCATGTCTCTTTCATATGCTATGACTAATGTGTTTTCAAGTCTATTTCAAACCAAGTCATAGGTGTATTGAAAGGGAATTGGAGTCTTCGGCGAAGACAAAGGCTTCCACTACGTAACTCATCCTTCGCCGTCGCTCCAAGCAACTCTCCGTTCAAGGGGGAGAAAACTTGAGCACCAAGCAAAAGGACTTCGTCTTTGGTATAAACTTAACTCATTTATTTATGACCAAAGGGGAAGAAAGCACTTCGAGGGCTCTAATGATTCCGTTTTTGGCGATTCATGCCAAAGGGGGAGAAAGTAAGAGCCCAAAGCAAAAGGACCGCACCACCACCAATTTCAAAAACTTAACTTAAGTGTTGAATATTTTCAATTGGTATCCTATTGTGTTCAAAAGGGGGAGAAAGTAGTATTTCAAAATGATACATCAAAACCCTCTTGAACACTAAGAGAAGAATCTCATTTAGGGGGAGTTTTGTTTAGTCAAAGGAAAAGCATTTGAAACAGGGGGAGAAAATTTCAAATCTTGAAAATGCTTCTCAAAATCTTATTCATTTCCCTTTAACTATTTGCAAAAGAACTTTGAAAAGATTTACAAAAGATTTTGCAAAAAGAAAACATGTGGTGCAAGCGTGGTCCAAAATGTTAAAAATGAAGAAACAATCCATGCATATCTTGTAAGCATTTATATTGGCTCAATTCCAAGCAACCTTTGCACTTACATTATGCAAACTAGTTCAATTATGCACTTCTACATTTGCTTTGGTTTGTGTTGGCATCAATCACCAAAAAGGGGGAGATTGAAAGGGAATTAGGCTTACACCTAGTTCCTATATAATTTTGGTGGTTGAATTGCCCAACACAAACAATTGGACTGACTAGTTTTGCTCTAGATTATATGTTCTACAGGTGCCAAAGGTTCATCTATAACCATACTAAATCGACTGTCCGAAATACCATAGATTATTCCGGACAGGAGAAGCTTTTTGGAAAAACAGGCCAAGCGCGGACTGTCCGGGCCCTTGCGGCGGACCGTCCGCGACACAAGGATGTCACTCGGCCAGAACCAATGCAAAAATCGAAGTCTACACTATGGACTGTCCGGAGGAAAAGCAAAGACCGTCCGAGCCCTTGCGCGGACCGTCCGGCCTCTGGCGCGGACCGTCCGGTAGGTGAGAAACCGAAAAACCCGAAGGTGACGGGTTCGGAGAAATGAATTATAGCGGGTTCGCGGACCGTCCGGGCCAGGATCGCGGACCGTCCGCGACTGGGTCTGTCTGACATCTGACAACGCATTAAATGCAATATAGCCGTTGATATAGCCGTTACTGCTGACCGTTGCATTTTCAGCCGTTGATCTACTGGGGCGGACCGTCCGGACCTGGCACGCGGACCGTCCGCGCTCAGCAGAATGGAGCAACGGCTAGGAAGTGGTTGGTGGCTATAAATACAACCCCAACCACCTCCATTCACTTCATCCAAGCATTCCAACCTTCAACATTCAATACAAGAGCTAGCATTCCATTCCAAGACACATTCAAAGCCTCCATCTCTCCAAGTTTCACAATTGAGAAAAGAGATCATTAGTGATTAGTGACTTGAGAGAGAAAGTGATCCGTGTGTTATTCGTCGCTCTTGTCGCTTGGCCTTTTTGCAATCATGCTTTCTTGATTCTTTCATTACGATCAAGCACTCACTTGTAATCGAGGCAAGAGGCACCAATTGTGTGGTGGCCCTTGTGGGAACTTTGTGTTCCAAGTGATTGAGAAGAGAAAGCTCACTCGATCCGTGGGATCGTTTGAGAGAGGGAAGGGTTGAAAGAGACCCGGCCTTTGTGGCCTCCTCAACGGGGAGTAGGTTTGCAAGAACCGAACCTCGGTAAAACAAATCCGCGTGTCACACTCTTCATTTGCTTGCGATTTGTTTTCCACCCTCTCTCGCGGACTCATTTCTTTATTACTAACGCTAACCCGGCTTGTAGTTGTGTTTATATTTGTAAATTTCAGTTTCGCCCTATTCACCCCCCCTCTAGGCGACTTTCAATTGGTATCAAAGCTCGGTGCTTCATTAGAGCCTAACCGCTCGAAGTGATGTCGGGAGATCACGCCAAGAAGGAGATGGAGGCCGGCGAAAAGCCCACTACAAGCCACGGGAGCACTTCATCGGAAGAGTCCCGCACCAAAAGGAGGGAGAAGAAGAAGAGCTCCTCCAACAAAGGGAAGGAGAAGAAATCTTCTTCTCACCACAAAGAGAAGAAGGAAAAATCTTCTTCCCACAAGCCGCATCGAAGCGGGGACAAGCAAAAGAGGATGAGGAAAGTGGTCTACTACGAGACCGACACTTCATCAACATCAACCTCCGACTCCGATGCGCCCTCCGTAACTTCTAAACGCCAAGAGCGTAAGAAGTTTAGTAAGATCCCCCTACACTATTCTCGCATTTCTAAACATGCACCTCTACTTTCCGTCCCATTAGGCAAACCACCAACTTTTGATGGTGAAGATTATGCTAGGTGGAGTGATTTAATGAGATTTCATCTAACCTCACTCCACAAAAGTATATGGGATGTTGTTGAGTTTGGTGCACAGGTACCGTCAGTAGGGGATAAAGACTATGACGAGGATGAGGTGGCCCAAATCGAGCACTTCAACTCTCAAGCGACAACAATACTCCTCGCCTCTTTGAGTAGAGAGGAGTATAACAAAGTTCAAGGGTTGAAGAGCGCCAAGGAGGTTTGGGATGTGCTCAAAACCGCGCACGAGGGAGACGAGCTCACCAAGATCACCAAGCGGGAAACAATCGAGGGGGAGCTCGGTCGGTTCCGGCTTCGCAAAGGGGAGGAGCCACAACATATGTACAACCGGCTCAAGACCTTGGTGAACCAAGTGCGCAACCTCGGGAGCGTAAAGTGGGATGACCACGAGGTGGTTAAGGTTATTCTAAGATCTCTTATTTTCCTTAACCCTACTCAAGTTCAATTAATTCATGGTAATCGTAGATATACTAAAATGACCCCCGAGGAAGTTATCGGGCATTTTGTAAGTTTTGAGTGCATGGTCGAAGGCTCAAGGAAGATCAACGAGCTTGATGATCCATCTACATCCGAAGCTCAACCCGTCGCATTCAAAGCGATGGAAGAAAAGAAGGAGGAGTCTACACCAAATCGACAACCAATAGACGCCTCCAAGCTTGACAATGAAGAAATGGCGCTAGTCATCAAGAGCTTCCGCCAAATCCTCAAACAGAGGAGGGGGAAAGACTACAAGTCCCGCTCCAAGAAGGTTTGCTACAAATGTGGTAAGCCCGGTCATTTTATTGCTAAATGTCCTATATCAAGTGACAGTGACCGAGGCAACGACAAGAAAGGGAGAAGAAAGGAGAAGAAGAGGTACTACAAGAAGAAGGGCGGAGATGCCCATGTTTGTCGGGAGTGGGATTCCGACGAAAGCTCAAGCGACTCCTCCGACGACGAGGACGCCGCCAACATCGCCGTCACCAAGGGACTTCTCTTCCCAAACGTCGGCCACAAGTGCCTCATGGCAAAGGACGGCAAAAAGAAGGTAAAATCCAAATCATCCACTAAATATGAGTCTTCTAGTGATGATAATGCTAGTGATGAGGAGGATAACTTGCGCTCTCTTTTTGCCAACCTCAACATGCAACAAAAAGAAAAACTTAATGAATTGATTAGTGCCATTCATGAAAAGGATGATCTCTTGGACACCCAAGAGGACTTCCTTATTAAAGAAAATAAGAAGCATGTTAAGGTTAAAAATGCTTATGCTCTAGAAGTAGAAAAATGTGAAAAATTATCTAGTGAGCTAAGCACTTGCCGTGAGATGTTTGACAACCTTAGGAATGAAAATGTTAGTTTAAATAAGGTTGATTCACATGTTTGCAATGCTTCAATTCCCAATCCTAGAGATAATAATGATGATTTGCTTGCTAGGATTGATGAATTAAACATTTCCCTTGCTAGCCTTAGAGATGAAAATAAAAAAATGCTTGCTAAGGCTAAAGATTTTGATGTTTGCAAAATTACAATTTCCGATCTTAGAGATAAGAATGATATACTTCATGCTAAGATTGTTGAACTTAATTCTTGCAAACCCTCTACATCTACCATTGAGCATGTCACTATTTGCACTAGATGTAGAGATATTGATGTAGATGCTACTCATGATCACATGATTTTAATTAAACAACAAAATGATCATATAGCTAAATTAGATGCTAAAATTGTCGAGCACAACCTAGAAAATGAGAAATTTAAATTTGCTCGTAGCATGCTTTATAATGGGAGACGCCCTGGCATCAAGGATGGCATTGGCTTCCAAAGGGGAGACAATGTCAAACTTAATGCCCCTCCTAAAAGATTGTCCAATTTTGTTAAGGGCAAGGCTCCCAGGCCTCAGGATAATGAGGGTTACATTTTATACCCTGCCGGTTATCCCGAGGACAAAATTAGAAAAATTCATTCTAGGAAGTCTCACTCTGGTTCTAACCATGCTTTTATGTATAAGAGTGAGACATCTAGCTCTAGGCAATCAACCCGTGCTAGGTTGTCTAGAAAGAAAACTCCTAGTGCATCAAATGATCAAAACATTTCCTTTAAAACTTTTGATGCATCTTATGTTTTAACTAACAAATCCGGCAAGGTAGTTGCCAAATATGTTGGGGGCAAGCACAAGGGGTCAAAGACTTGTGTTTGGGTACCCAAAGTTCTTGTGTCTAATGCCAAAGGACCCAAAACCATTTGGGTACCTAAAGTCAAGAACTAAACTTGTTTTGTAGGTTTATGCATCCGGGGGCTCAAGTTGGATACTCGACAGCGGGTGCACGAACCACATGACAGGGGAGAAGAAAATGTTCTCCTCCTATGAGAAAAACCAAGATCCTCAACGAGCTATCACATTCGGGGATGGAAATCAAGGTTTGGTCAAAGGTTTGGGTAAAATTGCTATATCTCCGGACCATTCCATTTCCAATGTTTTTCTTGTTGATTCCTTAGATTACAACTTGCTTTCTGTTTCCCAATTATGTCAAATGGGCTACAACTGTCTATTCACTGATATAGGTGTCACTGTCTTTAGAAGAAGTGATGATTCAATAGCATTTAAGGGAGTGTTAGAGGGTCAGCTATACTTGGTAGATTTTGATAGAGCTGAACTCGACACTTGCTTAATTGCTAAGACTAACATGGGTTGGCTCTGGCACCGCCGACTAGCTCATGTTGGGATGAAGAATCTTCATAAGCTTCTAAAGGGAGAACACATTTTAGGACTAACAAATGTTCATTTTGAGAAAGACAGGATTTGTAGCGCATGCCAAGCAGGAAAGCAAGTTGGCTCTCATCATCCGCATAAGAACATAATGACGACCGACAGGCCACTGGAGCTCCTACACATGGATCTATTCGGCCCAATAGCCTACATAAGCATCGGCGGGAGTAAGTACTGTCTAGTTATTGTGGATGATTATTCTCGCTTCACTTGGGTATTCTTTTTACAGGAAAAATCTCAAACCCAAGAAACCTTAAAGGGATTCTTGAGACGGGCTCAAAATGAGTTCGGCTTAAGGATCAAGAAAATTAGAAGCGACAACGGGACGGAGTTCAAGAACTCTCAAATCGAAGGCTTCCTTGAGGAGGAGGGAATCAAGCATGAGTTCTCTTCTCCCTACACACCTCAACAAAATGGTGTAGTGGAGAGGAAGAATAGAACTCTATTGGACATGGCAAGGACCATGCTTGATGAGTACAAGACTTCGGATCGGTTTTGGGCCGAGGCGGTCAACACCGCTTGCTACGCCATCAACCGGTTATATCTTCACCGAATCCTCAAGAAGACATCGTATGAACTCCTAACCGGTAAAAAGCCCAACATTTCATATTTTAGAGTCTTTGGTAGCAAATGCTTAATTTTAGTTAAAAGAGGTAGAAAATCTAAATTTGCTCCTAAGACTGTAGAAGGCTTTTTACTTGGTTATGACTCAAACACAAGGGCATATAGGGTCTTTAACAAGTCCACCGGACTAGTTGAAGTCTCATGTGACGTTGTGTTTGATGAAACTAACGGCTCTCAAGTAGAGCATGTTGATCTTGATGAGATAGGTGATGACGAGGCTCCGTGCATCGCGTTAAGGAACATGTCCATCGGGGATGTGTGTCCTAAGGAATCCAAAGAGCCTCCAAACACACAAGATCAACCATCCTCCTCCACGCAAGCATCTCCACCAACTCAAAATGAGGATGAAGCTCAAGTTGATGAAGTAGAAGATCAAGCAAATGAGCCACCTTAAGATGATGGCAATGATCAAGGGGGAGATGCAAATGAGGAAGACAAGGAGGATGAAGAGCAAAGGCCGCCACACCCAAGAGTCCACCAAGCAATCCAACGAGATCACCCCGTCGACACCATCCTCGGCGACATTCATAAGGGGGTAACCACTAGATCTCGTGTTGCACACTTTTGCGAACATTACTCGTTTGTTTCCTCTATTGAGCCACACAGGGTAGAGGAAGCACTTCAAGATTCGGATTGGGTGGTGGCAATGCAAGAGGAACTCAACAAATTCACTAGGAATGAGGTATGGCATTTAGTTCCACGTCCTAACCAAAATGTTGTAGGAACCAAATGGGTCTTCCGCAACAAGCAAGATGAGCATGGTGTGGTGACAAGGAACAAAGCACGACTTGTGGCCAAGGGATACTCCCAAGTCGAAGGTTTGGATTTCGGTGAAACCTATGCACCCGTAGCTAGGCTTGAGTCAATTCGAATATTATTGGCCTATGCTACTTACCATGGCTTTAAGCTTTATCAAATGGACGTGAAAAGTGCCTTCCTCAATGGACCAATCAAGGAAGAGGTCTATGTTGAGCAACCTCCCGGCTTTGAAGACAGTGAGTATCCTAATCATGTCTATGAGCTCTCTAAGGCGCTTTATGGGCTCAAGCAAGCCCCAAGAGCATGGTATGAATGCCTTAGAGATTTTCTTATTGCAAATGGCTTCAAAGTCGGAAAGGCCGATCCCACACTCTTTACTAAAACTCTTGAAAATGACTTGTTTGTATGCCAAATTTATGTTGATGATATTATATTTGGGTCTACTAATGAGTCTACATGTGAAGAGTTTAGTAGGATCATGACACAGAAGTTCGAGATGTCTATGATGGGGGAGTTGAAGTATTTTCTAGGATTCCAAGTCAAACAACTCCAAGAGGGCACCTTCATCAGCCAAACGAAGTACACTCAGGACATTCTAACCAAGTTTGGGATGAAGGATGCCAAACCCATCAAGACACCCATGGGAACTAATGGGCATCTCGACCTCGACACGGGAGGTAAGTCCGTGGATCAAAAGGTATACCGGTCGATGATAGGTTCTTTACTCTATTTATGTGCATCTCGACCGGATATTATGCTTTCCGTATGCATGTGTGCAAGATTCCAAGCCGACCCTAAGGAAGCTCACCTTACGGCCGTAAAACGAATCTTGAGATATTTGGCTTATACTCCTAAGTTTGGGCTTTGGTATCCTTGGGGATCCACATTTGATTTGATTGGTTATTCGGATGCCGATTGGGCGGGGTGTAAAATCAATAGGAAGAGCACATCGGGGACTTGCCAGTTCTTGGGAAGATCCTTGGTGTCTTGGGCTTCAAAGAAGCAAAATTCGGTCGCTCTTTCCACCGCCGAAGCCGAGTATATTGCCGCAGGCCATTGTTGCGCGCAATTGCTTTGGATGAGGCAAACCCTGCGGGACTACGGTTACAAATTAACCAAAGTTCCTTTGCTATGTGATAATGAGAGTGCAATCAAAATGGCCGACAATCCCGTCGAGCATAGCCGCACTAAACACATAGCCATTCAGTATCACTTTTTGAGGGATCACCAACAAAAGGGAGATATCGAGATTTCTTACATTAATACTAAAGATCAATTAGCCGATATCTTTACCAAGCCTCTTGATGAACAATCTTTTAACAAACTTAGGCATGAGCTCAATATTCTTGATTCGCGCAATTTCTTTTGCTAGCTTGCACATATAGCTCATTTTATATACCTTTGATCATGTCTCTTTCATATGCTATGACTAATGTGTTTTCAAGTCTATTTCAAACCAAGTCATAGGTGTATTGAAAGGGAATTGGAGTCTTCGGCGAAGACAAAGGCTTCCACTACGTAACTCATCCTTCACCGTCGCTCCAAGCAACTCTCCGTTCAAGGGGGAGAAAACTTGAGCACCAAGCAAAAGGACTTCGTCTTTGGTATAATCTTAACTCATTTATTTATGACCAAAGGGGAAGAAAGCACTTCGAGGGCTCTAATGATTCCGTTTTTGGCGATTCATGCCAAAGGGGGAGAAAGTAAGAGCCCAAAGCAAAAGGACCGCACCACCACCAATTTCAAAAACTTAACTTAAGTGTTGAATATTTTCAATTGGTATCCTATTGTGTTCAAAAGGGGAGAAAGTAGTATTTCAAAATGATACATCAAAACCCTCTTGAACACTAAGAGGAGAATCTCATTTAGGGGGAGTTTTGTTTAGTCAAAGGAAAAGCATTTGAAACAGGGGGAGAAAATTTCAAATCTTGAAAATGCTTCTCAAAATCTTATTCATTTGCCTTTGACTATTTGCAAAAGAACTTTGAAAAGATTTACAAAAGATTTTGCAAAAACAAAACATGTGGTGCAAGCGTGGTCCAAAATGTTAAAAATGAAGAAACAATCCATGCATATCTTGTAAGCATTTATATTGGCTCAATTCCAAGCAACCTTTGCACTTACATTATGCAAACTAGTTCAATTATGCACTTCTACATTTGCTTTGGTTTGTGTTGGCATCAATCACAAAAAAGGGGGAGATTGAAAGGGAATTAGGCTTACACCTAGTTCCTATATAATTTTGGTGGTTGAATTGCCCAACACAAACAATTGGACTGACTAGTTTTGCTCTAGATTATATGTTCTACAGGTGCCAAAGGTTCATCTATAACCATACTAAATCGAATGTCCGAAATACCGTAGATTATTCCGGACAGGAGAAGCTTTTTGGAAAAACAGGCCAAGCGCGGACTGTCCGGGCCCTTGCGGCGGACCGTCCGCGACACAAGGATGTCACTCGGCCAGAACCAATGCAAAAATCGAAGTCTACACTATGGACTGTCCGGAGGAAAAGCAAAGACCGTCCGAGCCCTTGCGCGGACCGTCCGGCCTCTGGCGCGGACCGTCCGGTAGGTGAGAAACCGAAAAACCCGAAGGTGACGGGTTCGGAGAAATGAATTATAGCGGGTTCGCGGACCGTCCGGGCCAGGATCGCGGACCGTCCGCGACTGGGTCTGTCTGACATCTGACAACGCATTAAATGCAATATAGCCGTTGATATAGCCGTTACTGCTGACCGTTGCATTTTTAGCCGTTGATCTACTGGGGCGGACCGTCCGGACCTGGCACGCGGACCGTCCGCGCTCAGCAGAATGGAGCAACGGCTAGGAAGTGGTTGGTGGCTATAAATACAACCCCAACCACCTCCATTCACTTCATCCAAGCATTCCAACCTTCAACATTCAATACAAGAGCTAGCATTCCATTCCAAGACACATTCAAAGCCTCCATCTCTCCAAGTTTCACAATTGAGAAAAGAGATCATTAGTGATTAGTGACTTGAGAGAGAAAGTGATCCGTGTGTTATTCGTCGCTATTGTCGCTTGGCCTTTTTGCAATCGTGTTTTCTTGATTCTTTCATTACGATCAAGCACTCACTTGTAATCGAGGCAAGAGGCACCAATTGTGTGGTGGCCCTTGTGGGAACTTTGTGTTCCAAGTGATTGAGAAGAGAAAGCTCACTCGATCCATGGGATCGTTTGAGAGAGGGAAGGGTTGAAAGAGACCCGGCCTTTGTGGCCTCCTCAACGGGGAGTAGGTTTGCAAGAACCGAACCTCGGTAAAACAAATCCGCGTGTCACACTCTTCATTTGCTTGCGATTTGTTTTCCACCCTCTCTCGCGGACTCGTTTCTTTATTACTAACGCTAACCCGGCTTGTAGTTGTGTTTATATTTGTAAATTTCAGTTTCGCCCTATTCACCCCCCTCTAGGCGACTTTCAATGGTCTCCACCAGAAATCCAAGAATGTGATCTATGGCAAGGAAACATATGTGGGGTGAGGTGTATGAGCCTCTGGTCGATGATCAATGGCCACACAACCCCCATTTTTGTCGAAAATAGCCATGAACGACCATTTTCAATAATATCGAAGGCTAACACCTACGGATTTTTGACCAAGAAATGGTCTCCACCAGAAATCCAAGAATGTGATCTACGACAAGGAAACATATGTGGGGTGAGGTGTATGAGCCTCTGGTCGACGATCAATGGCCACACAACCCCCATTTTGCCGAAAATAGCCATGAATGACCATTTTCAATAATACCGAAGGCTAACACGTACGAGTTTTTAACCAAGAAATGGTTTCCACCAGAAATCCAAGAATGTAATCTATGGCAAGGAAACATATGTGGGGTGAGGTGTATGAGCGTCTGGTCGATGATCAATGGCCACACAACCCCCATTTTTTATGAAAATAGCCATGAGCGACCTTGAAAATAGCCATGAACGACATTTTCAATAATACCAAATGCTAACACCTACGGATTTTTGACCAAAAATGGTCTCCACCAGAAATCCAAGAATGTGATCTATGGCAAGGAAACATATGTGGGGTGAGGTGTACGAGCCTCTGGTCGATGATCAATGGCCACACAACCCCCATTTTTGTCGAAAATAGCCATGAACGACCATTTTCAATAATACCGAAGGCTAACACCTACGGATTTTTGACCAAGAAATGGTCTCCACCAGAAATCCAAGAATGTGATCTATGGCAAGGAAACATATTGGGGTGAGGTGTACGAGCCTCTGGTCGATGATCAATTGCCACACAACCCCCATTTTGCCGAAAATAGCCATGAATGACCATTTTCAATAATACCGAAGGCTAACACGTACGAGTTTTTAACCAAGAAATGGTCTCCACCAGAAATCCAAGAATGTGATCTATGGCAAGGAAACATATGTGGGGTGAGGTGTATGAGCGTCTGGTCGATGATCAATGGCCACACAACCCCCATTTTTGTCGAAAATAGCCATGAACGACCATTTTCAATAATACCGAAGGCTAACACCTACGGACTTTTGACCAAGAAATGGTCTCCACCAGAAATCCAAGAATGTGATCTATGGCAAGGAAACATATGTGGGGTGAGGTGTACGAGCCTCTGGTCGATGATCAATGGCCACACAACCCCCATTTTGCCGAAAATAGCCATGAATGACCATTTTCAATAATACCGAAGGCTAACACGTACGAGTTTTTAACCAAGAAATGGTCTCCACCAGAAATCCAAGAATGTGATCTATGGCAAGGAAACATATGTGGGGTGAGGTGTATGAGCGTCTGGTCGATGATCAATGGCCACACAACCCCCATTTTTGTCGAAAATAGCCATGAACGACCATTTTCAATAATACCGAAGGCTAACACCTACGGATTTTTGACCAAGAAATGGTCTCCACCAGAAATCCAAGAATGTGATCTATAGCAAGGAAACATATGTGGAGTGAGGTGTACGATCCTCTGGTCGATGATCAATGGCCACACAACCCCCATTTTTGTCGAAAATAGCCATGAATGACCATTTTCAAAAATACCGAAGGCTAACACGTTCGGATTTTTGACCAAGAAATGGTCTCCACCAGAAATCCAAGAATGTGATCTACGGCAAGGAAACATATGTGGGGTGAGGTGTATGAGCGTCTGGTCGATGATCAATGGCCACACAACCCCCATTTTTGTCGAAAATAGCCATGAACGACCATTTTCAATAATATCGAAGGCTAACACCTACGGATTTTTGACCAAGAAATGGTCTCCACCAGAAATCCAAGAATGTGATCTATGGCAAGGAAACATATGTGGGGTGAGGTTTATGAGCCTCTAGTCGATGATAAATAGCCACACAACCCCCATTTTTTATGAAAATAGCCATGAGCGACCTTGAAAATAGCCATGAGCGACCATTTTCAATAATACTAGAGGCTAACACCTACGGATTTTAGACCAAGAAATGGTCTCCACCAGAAATCCAAGAATGTGATCTATGGCAAGGAAACATATGTGGGGTGAGGTGTATGAGCGTCTGGTCAATGATCAATGGCCACACAACCCCCATTTTTGTCGAAAATAGCCATGAACGACCATTTTCAATAATACCGAAGGCTAACACCTACGGATTTTTGACCAAGAAATGGTCTCCACCAGAAATCCAAGAATGTGATCTATGGCAAGGAAACATATGTGGGGTGAGGTGTATGAGCCTCTGGTCGATGATCAATGGCCACACAACCCCCATTTTTGTCGAAAATAGCCATGAACGACCATTTTCAATAATATCGAAGGCTAACACCTACGGATTTTTGACCAAGAAATGGTCTCCACCAGAAATCCAAGAATGTGATCTACGACAAGGAAACATATGTGGGGTGAGGTGTATGAGCATCTGGTCGACGATCAATGGCCACACAACGCCCATTTTGCCGAAAATAGCCACACAACCCCCATTTTTGTCGAAATTAGCCATGAACGACCATTTTCAATAATACCAAAGGCTAACACCTACGGATTTTTGACCAAGAAATGGTCTCCACCAGAAATCCAAGAATGTGATCTATGGCAAGGAAACATATGTGGGGTGAGGTGTATGAGCCTCTGGTCGACGATCAATGTCCACACAACCCTAATTTTTGTCGAAAATAGCCATGAATGACCATTTTCAATGACACTGAAGGCTAACACCTACGGATTTTTGACCAAGAAATGGTCTCCACCAGAAATCCAAGAATGTGATCTATGGCAAGGAAACATATGTGGGGTGAGGTGTATGAGCCTCTGGTCGATGATAAATGGCCACACAACCCCCATTTTTTATGAAAATAGCCATGAGCGACCTTGAAAATAGCCATGAGCGACCATTTTCAATAATACTAGAGGCTAACACGTATGGATTTTTGACCAAGAAATGGTCTCCACCAGAAATCCAAGAATGTGATCTATGGCAAGGAAACATATGTGGGGTGAGGTGTATGAGCCTCTGGTCGATGATCAATGGCCACACAACCCCCATTTTTGTCGAAAATAGCCATGAACGACCATTTTTCAATGACACTGAAGGCTAACACCTACGGATTTTTGCCCAAGAAATGGTCTCCACCAAAAATCCAAGAATGTGATCTATGGCCAGGAAACATATGTGTAGTGAGGTGTATGAGCCTCTGGTCGATGATAAATGGCCACACAACCCCCATTTTTATGAAAATAGCCATGAATGACCATTTTCAATAATACCGAAGGCTAACACCTAGGGATTTTTGACCAAGAAATGGTCTCCACCAGAAATCCAAGAATGTGATCTATGGCAAGGAAACATATGTGGGGTGAGGTGTATGAGCCTCTGGTCGATGATCAATGGCCACACAACCCCCATTTTTGTCGAAAATAGCCATGAATGAAGGTGTATGAGCCTCTAGTCGATGATCAATGGCCACACAACCCCCATTTTTGTCGAAAATAGCCATGAACGACCATTTTCAATAATACCGAAGGCTAACACCTACGGATTTTTGACCAAGAAATGGTCTCCACCAGAAATCCAAGAATGTGATCTATGGCAAGGAAACATATGTGGGGTGAGGTGTATGAGCCTCTGGTCGACGATCAATGGCCACACAACCCCCATTTTTGTCAAAAATAGCCATGAACGACCATTTTCAATAATATCGAAGGCTAACACCTACGGATTTTTGACCAAGAAATGGTCTCCACCAGAAATCCAAGAATGTGATCTATGGCAAGGAAACATATGTGGGGTGAGGTGTATGAGCCTCTGGTCGATGATCAATGGCCACACAACCCCCATTTTTGTCGGAAATAGCCATGAATGAAGGTGTATGAGCCTCTAGTCGATGATCAATGGCCACACAACCCCCATTTTTGTCGAAAATAGCCATGAACGACCATTTTCAATAATACCGAAGGCTAACACCTACAGATTTTTGACCAAGAAATGGTCTCCACCAGAAATCCAAGAATGTGATCTATGGCAAGGAAACATATGTGGGGTGAGGTGTATGAGCCTCTGGTCGACGATCAATGGCCACACAACCCCCATTTTTGTCAAAAATAGCCATGAACGACCATTTTCAATAATATCGAAGGCTAACACCTACGGATTTTTGACCAAGAAATGGTCTCCACCAGAAATCCAAAAATGTGATCTACGACAAGGAAACATATGTGGGGTGAGGTGTATGAGTGTCTGGTCGATGATCAATGGCCACACAACCCCCATTTTTGTCGAAAATAGCCATGAACGACCATTTTCAATAATACCGAAGGCTAACACCTACGGATTTTTGACCAAGAAATGGTCTCCACCAGAAATCCAAGAATGTGATCTATGTCAAGGAAACTTATGTGGGTGAGGTGTATGAGCCTCTGGTCGATGATCAATGGCCACACAACCCCCATTTTTGTCGAAAATAGCCATGAACGACCATTTTCAATAATATCGAAGGCTAACACCTACGAATTTTTGACCAAGAAATGGTCTCCACCAGAAATCCAAGAATGTGATCTATGGCAAGGAAACATATGTGGGGTGAGGTATATGAGCCTCTGGTCGATGATCAATGGCCACACAACCCCCATTTTTGTCGAAAATAGCCATGAACGACCATTTTCAATAATACCGAAGGCTAACACCTACGGATCTTTGACCAAGAAATGGGGGTTGTGTGGCCATTGATCATCGACCAAAGGCTCATACACCTCACCCCACATATGTTTCCTTGCCATAGATCACATTCTTGGATTTCTGGTGGAGACCATTTCTTGGTCAAAAATCCGTAAGTGTTAGCCTTCGGTATTATTGAAAATGGTCGTTCATGGCTATTTTCGACAAAAATGGGGGTTGTGTGGCCATTGATCATCGACCAGACGCTCATACACCTCACCCCACATATGTTTCCTTGCCATAGATCACATTCTTGGATTTCTGGTGGAGACCATTTCTTGGTCAAAAATCCGAACGTGTTAGCCTTCGGTATTTTTGAACATGGTCATTGATGGCTATTTTCGACAAAAATGGGGGTTGTGTGGCCATTGATCATCGACCAGAGGATCGTACACCTCACTCCACATATGTTTCCTTGCCATAGATCACATTCTTGGATTTCTGGTGGAGACCATTTCTTGGTCAAAAATCCGTAGGTCTTAGCCTTTAGTATTATTGAAAATGGTCGTTCATGGCTATTTTCGACAAAAATGGGGGTTGTGTGGCCATTGATCATCGACCAGACGCTCATACACCTCACCCCACATATGTTTCCTTGCCATAGATCACATTCTTGGATTTCTGGTGGAGACCATTTCTTGGTCTAAAATCCGTAGGTGTTAGCCTCTAGTATTATTGAAAATGGTCGCTCATGGCTATTTTCATAAAAAATGGGGGTTGTGTGGCCATTGATCGTCGACCAGATGCTCATACACCTCACCCCACATATGTTTCCTTGCCATAGATCACATTCTTGGATTTCTTGTGGAGACCATTTCTTGGTCAAAAATCCGTAGGTGTTAGCCTTCGATATTATTGAAAATGGTCGTTCATGGCTATTTTCGACAAAAATGGGGGTTGTGTGGCCATTGATCATCGACCAGAGGCTCATACACCTCACCCCACATATGTTTCCTTGCCATAGATCACATTCTTGGATTTCTGGTGGAGACCATTTCTTGGTCAAAAATCCGTAGGTGTTAGCCTTCGGTATTATTGAAAATGGTCGTTCATGGCTATTTTCGACAAAAATGGGGGTTGTGTGGCCATTGATCATCGACCAGAGGCTCATACACCTCACCCCACATATGTTTCCTTGCCATAGATCACATTCTTGGATTTCTGGTGGAGACCATTTCTTGGTCAAAAATTCGTAGGTGTTAGCCTCTAGTATTATTGAAAATGGTCGCTCATGGCTATTTTCAAGGTCGCTTATGGCTATTTTCATAAAAAATGGGGGTTGTGTGGCCATTGATCGTCGACCAGAGGCTCATACACCTCACCCCACATATGTTTCCTTGCCATAGATCACATTCTTGGATTTCTGGTGGAGACCATTTCTTGGTCAAAAATCCGTAGGTCTTAGCCTCTAATATTATTGAAAATGGTCGCTCATGGCAATTTTCGGCAAAATGGGGGTTGTGTGGCCATTGATCGTCGACCAGAGGCTCATACACCTCACCCCACATATGTTTCCTTGCCATAGATTACATTCTTGGATTTCTGGTGGAGACCATTTCTTGGTCAAAAATCCGTAGGTGTTAGCCTTCGGTATTATTGAAAATGGTCGTTCATGGCTATTTTCGACAAAAATGGGGGTTGTGTGGCCATTGATCATCGACCAGACGCTCATACACCTCACCCCACATATGTTTCCTTGTCGTAGATCACATTCTTGGATTTCTGGTGGAGACCATTTCTTGGTCAAAAATCCGTAGGTGTTAGCCTTCGATATTATTGAAAATGGTCGTTCATGGCTATTTTTGACAAAAATGGGGGCTGTGTGGCCATTGATCGTCGACCAGAGGCTCATACACCTCACCCCACATATGTTTCCTTGCCATAGATCACATTCTTGGATTTCTGGTGGAGACCATTTCTTGGTCAAAAATCCGTAGGTGTTAGCCTTCTGTATTATTGAAAATGGTCGTTCATGGCTATTTTCGACAAAAATGGGGGTTGTGTGGCCATTGATCATCGACCAGAGGCTCATACACCTCACCCCACATATGTTTCCTTGCCATAGATCACATTCTTGGATTTCTGGTGGAGACCATTTCTTGGTCAAAAATCCGTAGGTGTTAGCCTTCGGTATTATTGTAAATGGTCATTCATGGCTATTTTCGACAAAAATGGGGGTTGTGTGGCCATTGATCGTCGACCTGAGGCTCATACACCTCACCCCACATATGTTTCCTTGCCATAGATTACATTCTTGGATTTCTGGTGGAGACCATTTCTTGGTTAAAAACTCGTACGTGTTAGCCTTCGGTATTATTGAAAATGGTCGTTCATGGCTATTTTCGGCAAAATGGGGGTTGTGTGGCCATTGATCGTCGACCAGAGGCTCATACACCTCACCCCACATATGTTTCCTTGTCGTAGATCACATTCTTGGATTTCTGGTGGAGACCATTTCTTGGTCAAAAATCCGTAGGTGTTAGCCTTCGATATTATTGAAAATGGTCGTTCATGGCTATTTTCGACAAAAATGGGGGTTGTGTGGCCATTGATCGTCGACCAGAGGCTCATACACCTCACCCCACATATGTTTCCTTGCCATAGATCACATTCTTGGATTTCTGGTGGAGATCATTTCTTGGTCAAAAATCCGTAGGTCATAGCCTCTAGTATTATTGAAAATGGTCGCTCATGGCTATTTTCATAAAAAATGGGGGTTGTGTGGCCATTTATCATCGACTAGAGGCTCATAAACCTCACCCCACATATGTTTCCTTGCCATAGATTACATTCTTGGATTTCTAGTGGAGACCATTTCTTGGTCAAAAATCCGTAGGTGTTAGCCTTCGGTATTATTGAAAATGGTCGTTCATGGCTATTTTCGACACCCACATATGTTTCCTTGCCATAGATCACATTCTTGGATTTCTGGTGGAGACCATTTCTTGGTCTAAAATCCGTAGGTGTTAGCCTCTAGTATTATTGAAAATGGTCGCTCATGGCTATTTTCAAGGTCGCTCATGGCTATTTTCATAAAAAATGGGGGTTGTGTGGCCATTTATCATCGACTAGAGGCTCATAAACCTCACCCCACATATGTTTCCTTGCCATAGATCACATTCTTGGATTTCTGGTGGAGACCATTTCTTGGTCAAAAACTCGTACGTGTTAGCCTTCGGTATTATTGAAAATGGTCGTTCATGGCTATTTTCGACAAAAATGGGGGTTGTGTGGCCATTGATCATCGACCAGAGGCTCGTACAGCTCACCCCACATATGTTTCCTTGCCATAGATCACATTCTTGGATTTCTGGTGGAGACCATTTCTTGGTCAAAAATCCTTAGGTGTTAGCCTCTAGTATTATTGAAAATGGTCGCTCATGGCTATTTTCAAGGTCGCTCATGGCTATTTTCATAAAAAATGGGGGTTGTGTGGCCATTTATCATCGACTAGAGGCTCATAAACCTCACCCCACATATGTTTCCTTGCCATAGATCACATTCTTGGATTTCTGGTGGAGACCATTTCTTGGTCAAAAATCCATAGGTGTTAGCCTTCGGTATTATTGAAAATGGTCGTTCATGGCTATTTTCGACAAAAATGGGGGTTGTGTGGCCATTGATCATCGACCAGAGGCTCATACACCTCACCCCACATATGTTTCCTGGCCATAGATCACATTCTTGGATTTCTGGTGGAGACCATTTCTTGGTCAAAAATCCGTAGGTCTTAGCCTCTAATATTATTGAAAATGGTCGCTCATGGCTATTTTCATAAAAAAATGGGGGTTGTGTGGCCATTTATCATCGACTAGAGGCTCATAAATCTCACCCCACATATGTTTCCTTGCCATAGATCACATTCTTGGATCTTTGACCAAGAAATGGGGGTTGTGTGGCCATTGATCATCGACCAAAGGCTCATACACCTCACCCCACATATGTTTCCTTGCCATAGATCACATTCTTGGATTTCTGGTGGAGACCATTTCTTGGTCAAAAATCCGTAAGTGTTAGCCTTCGGTATTATTGAAAATGGTCGTTCATGGCTATTTTCGACAAAAATGGGGGTTGTGTGGCCATTGATCATCGACCAGACGCTCATACACCTCACCCCACATATGTTTCCTTGCCATAGATCACATTCTTGGATTTCTGGTGGAGACCATTTCTTGGTCAAAAATCCAAACGTGTTAGCCTTCGGTATTTTTGAACATGGTCATTGATGGCTATTTTCGACAAAAATGGGGGTTGTGTGGCCATTGATCATCGACCAGAGGATCGTACACCTCACTCCACATATGTTTCCTTGCCATAGATCACATTCTTGGATTTCTGGTGGAGACCATTTCTTGGTCAAAAATCCGTAGGTCTTAGCCTCTAGTATTATTGAAAATGGTCGTTCATGGCTATTTTCGACAAAAATGGGGGTTGTGTGGCCATTGATCATCGACCAGACGCTCATACACCTCACCCCACATATGTTTCCTTGCCATAGATCACATTCTTGGATTTCTGGTGGAGACCATTTCTTGGTCTAAAATCCGTAGGTGTTAGCCTCTAGTATTATTGAAAATGGTCGCTCATGGCTATTTTCATAAAAAATGGGGGTTGTGTGGCCATTGATCGTCGACCAGAGGCTCATACACCTCACCCCACATATGTTTCCTTGCCATAGATCACATTCTTGGATTTCTTGTGGAGACCATTTCTTGGTCAAAAATCCGTAGGTGTTAGCCTTCGATATTATTGAAAATGGTCGTTCATGGCTATTTTCGACAAAAATGGGGGTTGTGTGGCCATTGATCATCGACCAGAGGCTCATACACCTCACCCCACATATGTTTCCTTGCCATAGATCACATTCTTGGATTTCTGGTGGAGACCATTTCTTGGTCAAAAATCCGTAGGTGTTAGCCTTCGGTATTATTGAAAATGGTCGTTCATGGCTATTTTCGACAAAAATGGGCTTTGTGTGGCCATTGATCATCGACCAGAGGCTCATACACCTCACCCCACATATGTTTCCTTGCCATAGATCACATTCTTGCATTTCTGGTGGAGACCATTTCTTGGTCAAAAATTCGTAGGTGTTAGCCTCTAGTATTATTGAAAATGGTCGCTCATGGCTATTTTCAAGGTCGCTTATGGCTATTTTCATAAAAAATGGGGGTTGTGTGGCCATTGATCGTCGACCAGAGGCTCATACACCTCACCCCACATATGTTTCCTTGCCATAGATCACATTCTTGGATTTCTGGTGGAGACCATTTCTTGGTCAAAAATCCGTAGGTCTTAGCCTCTAATATTATTGAAAATGGTCGCTCATGGCAATTTTCGGCAAAATGGGGGTTGTGTGGCCATTGATCGTCGACCAGAGGCTCATACACCTCACCCCACATATGTTTCCTTGCCATAGATTACATTCTTGGATTTCTGGTGGAGACCATTTCTTGGTCAAAAATCCGTAGGTGTTAGCCTTCGGTATTATTGAAAATGGTCGTTCATGGCTATTTTCGACAAAAATGGGGGTTGTGTGGCCATTGATCATCGACCAGACGCTCATACACCTCACCCCACATATGTTTCCTTGTCGTAGATCACATTCTTGGATTTCTGGTGGAGACCATTTCTTGGTCAAAAATTCGTAGGTGTTAGCCTTCGATATTATTGAAAATGGTCGTTCATGGCTATTTTTGACAAAAATGGGGGCTGTGTGGCCATTGATCGTCGACCAGAGGCTCATACACCTCACCCCACATATGTTTCCTTGCCATAGATCACATTCTTGGATTTCTGGTGGAGACCATTTCTTGGTCAAAAATCCGTAGGTGTTAGCCTTCTGTATTATTGAAAATGGTCGTTCATGGCTATTTTCGACAAAAATGGGGGTTGTGTGGCCATTGATCATTGACCAGAGGCTCATACACCTCACCCCACATATGTTTCCTTGCCATAGATCACATTCTTGGATTTCTGGTGGAGACCATTTCTTGGTCAAAAATCCGTAGGTGTTAGCCTTCGGTATTATTGTAAATGGTCATTCATGGCTATTTTCGACAAAAATGGGGGTTGTGTGGCCATTGATCGTCGACCTGAGGCTCATACACCTCACCCCACATATGTTTCCTTGCCATAGATTACATTCTTGGATTTCTGGTGGAGACCATTTCTTGGTTAAAAACTCGTACGTGTTAGCCTTGGGTATTATTGAAAATGGTCGTTCATGGCTATTTTCGGCAAAATGGGGGTTGTGTGGCCATTGATCGTCGACCAGAGGCTCATACACCTCACCCCACATATGTTTCCTTGTCGTAGATCACATTCTTGGATTTCTGGTGGAGACCATTTCTTGGTCAAAAATCCGTAGGTGTTAGCCTTCGATATTATTGAAAATGGTCGTTCATGGCTATTTTCGACAAAAATGGGGGTTGTGTGGCCATTGATCGTCGACCAGAGGCTCATACACCTCACCCCACATATGTGTCCTTGCCATAGATCACATTCTTGGATTTCTGGTGGAGATCATTTCTTGGTCAAAAATCCGTAGGTCATAGCCTCTAGTATTATTGAAAATGGTCGCTCATGGTTATTTTCATAAAAAATGGGGGTTGTGTGGCCATTTATCATCGACTAGAGGCTCATAAACCTCACCCCACATATGTTTCCTTGCCATAGATTACATTCTTGGATTTCTAGTGGAGACCATTTCTTGGTCAAAAATCCGTAGGTGTTAGCCTTCGGTATTATTGAAAATGGTCGTTCATGGCTATTTTCGACACCCACATATGTTTCCTTGCCATAGATCACATTCTTGGATTTCTGGTGGAGACCATTTCTTGGTCTAAAATCCGTAGGTGTTAGCCTCTAGTATTATTGAAAATGGTCGCTCATGGCTATTTTCAAGGTCGCTCATGGCTATTTTCATAAAAAATGGGGGTTGTGTGGCCATTTATCATCGACTAGAGGCTCATAAACCTCACCCCACATATGTTTCCTTGCCATAGATCACATTCTTGGATTTCTGGTGGAGACCATTTCTTGGTCAAAAACTCGTACGTGTTAGCCTTCGGTATTATTGAAAATGGTCGTTCATGGCTATTTTCGACAAAAATGAGGGTTGTGTGGCCATTGATCATCGACCAGAGGCTCGTACAGCTCACCCCACATATGTTTCCTTGCCATAGATCACATTCTTGGATTTCTGGTGGAGACCATTTCTTGGTCAAAAATCCTTAGGTGTTAGCCTCTAGTATTATTGAAAATGGTCGCTCATGGCTATTTTCAAGGTCGCTCATGGCTATTTTCATAAAAAATGGGGGTTGTGTGGCCATTTATCATCGACTAGAGGCTCATAAACCTCACCCCACATATGTTTCCTTGCCATAGATCACATTCTTGGATTTCTGGTGGAGACCATTTCTTGGTCAAAAATCCGTAGGTGTTAGCCTTCTGTATTATTGAAAATGGTCGTTCATGGCTATTTTCGACAAAAATGGGGGTTGTGTGGCCATTGATCATTGACCAGAGGCTCATACACCTCACCCCACATATGTTTCCTTGCCATAGATCACATTCTTGGATTTCTGGTGGAGACCATTTCTTGGTCAAAAATCCGTAGGTGTTAGCCTTCGGTATTATTGTAAATGGTCATTCATGGCTATTTTCGACAAAAATGGGGGTTGTGTGGCCATTGATCGTCGACCTGAGGCTCATACACCTCACCCCACATATGTTTCCTTGCCATAGATTACATTCTTGGATTTCTGGTGGAGACCATTTCTTGGTTAAAAACTCGTACGTGTTAGCCTTGGGTATTATTGAAAATGGTCGTTCATGGCTATTTTCGGCAAAATGGGGGTTGTGTGGCCATTGATCGTCGACCAGAGGCTCATACACCTCACCCCACATATGTTTCCTTGTCGTAGATCACATTCTTGGATTTCTGGTGGAGACCATTTCTTGGTCAAAAATCCGTAGGTGTTAGCCTTCGATATTATTGAAAATGGTCGTTCATGGCTATTTTCGACAAAAATGGGGGTTGTGTGGCCATTGATCGTCGACCAGAGGCTCATACACCTCACCCCACATATGTGTCCTTGCCATAGATCACATTCTTGGATTTCTGGTGGAGATCATTTCTTGGTCAAAAATCCGTAGGTCATAGCCTCTAGTATTATTGAAAATGGTCGCTCATGGTTATTTTCATAAAAAATGGGGGTTGTGTGGCCATTTATCATCGACTAGAGGCTCATAAACCTCACCCCACATATGTTTCCTTGCCATAGATTACATTCTTGGATTTCTAGTGGAGACCATTTCTTGGTCAAAAATCCGTAGGTGTTAGCCTTCGGTATTATTGAAAATGGTCGTTCATGGCTATTTTCGACACCCACATATGTTTCCTTGCCATAGATCACATTCTTGGATTTCTGGTGGAGACCATTTCTTGGTCTAAAATCCGTAGGTGTTAGCCTCTAGTATTATTGAAAATGGTCGCTCATGGCTATTTTCAAGGTCGCTCATGGCTATTTTCATAAAAAATGGGGGTTGTGTGGCCATTTATCATCGACTAGAGGCTCATAAACCTCACCCCACATATGTTTCCTTGCCATAGATCACATTCTTGGATTTCTGGTGGAGACCATTTCTTGGTCAAAAACTCGTACGTGTTAGCCTTCGGTATTATTGAAAATGGTCGTTCATGGCTATTTTCGACAAAAATGAGGGTTGTGTGGCCATTGATCATCGACCAGAGGCTCGTACAGCTCACCCCACATATGTTTCCTTGCCATAGATCACATTCTTGGATTTCTGGTGGAGACCATTTCTTGGTCAAAAATCCTTAGGTGTTAGCCTCTAGTATTATTGAAAATGGTCGCTCATGGCTATTTTCAAGGTCGCTCATGGCTATTTTCATAAAAAATGGGGGTTGTGTGGCCATTTATCATCGACTAGAGGCTCATAAACCTCACCCCACATATGTTTCCTTGCCATAGATCACATTCTTGGATTTCTGGTGGAGACCATTTCTTGGTCAAAAATCCGTAGGTGTTAGCCTTCGGTATTATTGAAAATGGTCGTTCATGGCTATTTTCGACAAAAATGGGGGTTGTGTGGCCATTGATCATCGACCAGAGGCTCATACACCTCACCCCACATATGTTTCCTGGCCATAGATCACATTCTTGGATTTCTGGTGGAGACCATTTCTTGGTCAAAAATCCGTAGGTCTTAGCCTCTAATATTATTGAAAATGGTCGCTCATGGCTATTTTCATAAAAAAAATGGGGGTTGTGTGGCCATTTATCATCGACTAGAGGCTCATAAATCTCACCCCACATATGTTTCCTTGCCATAGATCACATTCTTGGATTTATGGTGGAGACCATTTCTTGGTCAAAAATCCGTAGGTGTTAGCCTTCGATATTATTGAAAATGGTCGTTCATGGCTATTTTCGGCAAAATGGGGGTTGCGTGGCCATTGATCGTCGACCAGAGGCTCATACACCTCTGGTGGAGACCAATTCTTGGTCAAAAATCTGTAGGTGTTAGCCTTCGGTATTATTGAAAATGGTCGTTCATGGCTATTTTCGACAAAAATGGGGGTTGTGTGGCCATTGATCATCGACCAGAGGCTCGTATACCTAACCCCACATATGTTTCCTTGCCATAGATCACATTCTTGGATTTCTGGTGGAGACCATTTCTTGGGCAAAAATCCGTAGGTCTTAGCCTCTAGTATTATTGAAAATGGTCGTTCATGGCTATTTTCGACAAAAATGGGGGTTGTGTGGCCATTGATCATCGACCAGAGGCTCATACACCTCACCCCACATATGTTTCCTTGCCATAGATCACATTCTTGGATTTCTGGTGGAGACCATTTCTTGGTCAAAAATCCGTAGGTGTTAGCCTTCGGTATTATTGAAAATGGTCGTTCATGGCTATTTTCGACAAAAATGGGGGTTGTGTGGCCATTGATCATCGACCAGAGGCTCATACACCTCACCCCACATATGTTTCCTTGCCATAGATCACATTCTTGGATTTTTGGTGGAGACCATTTCTTGGTTAAAAACTCGTAGGTGTTAGCCTTCGGTATTATTGAAAATGGTCATTCATGGCTATTTTCGGCAAAATGGGGGTTGTGTGGCCATTTATCATCGACCAGAGGCTCATACACCTCACCCCACATATGTTTCCTTTCCATAGATCACATTCTTTGATTTCTGGTGGAGACCATTTCTTGGTCAAAAATCCGTAGGTGTTAGCCTTCGATATTATTGAAAATGGTCGTTCATGGCTATTTTCGACAAAAATGGGGGTTGTGTGGCCATTGATCGTCGACCAGAGGCTCATACACCTCACCCCACATATGTTTCCTTGCCATAGATCACATTCTTGGATTTCTGGTGGAGACCATTTCTTGGTCAAAAATCCGTAGGTCTTAGCCTCTAGTATTATGGAAAATGGTCGCTCATGGCTATTTTCATAAAAAATGGGGGTTGTGTGGCCATTGATCATCGACCAGAGGCCCATACACCTCTGGTGGAGACCAATTCTTGGTCAAAAATCTGTAGGTGTTAGCCTTCGGTATTATTGAAAATGGTCGTTCATGGCTATTTTCATAAAAAATGGGGGTTGTGTGGCCATTTATCATCGACTAGAGGCTCGTACACCTCACCCCACATATGTTTCCTTGCCATAGATCACATTCTTGGATTTCTGGTGGAGACCATTTCTTGGTTAAAAACTCGTACGTGTTAGCCTTCGGTATTATTGAAAATGGTCGCTCATGGCTATTTTCATAAAAAATGGGGGTTGTGTGGCCATTGATCATTGACCAGACGCTCATACACCTCACCCCACATATGTTTCCTTGCCATAGATCACATTCTTGGATTTCTAGTGGAGACCATTTCTTGGTCAAAAATCCGTAGGTGTTAGCCTTCGGTATTATTGTAAATGGTCATTCATGGCTATTTTCGACAAAAATGGGGGTTGTGTGGCCATTGATCATCGACCAGAGGCTCATACACCTCACCCCACATATGTTTCCTTGCCATAGATCACATTCTTGGATTTCTGGTGGAGACCATTTCTTGGTCAAAAATCCGTAGGTCTTAGCCTCTAGTATTATTGAAAATGGTCGCTCATGGCTATTTTCTAGGTCGCTCATGGCTATTTTCATAAAAAATGGGGGTTGTGTGGCCATTGATCATTGACCATAGGCTCATACACCTCACCCCACATATGTTTCCTTGCCATAGATCACATTCTTGGATTTCTGGTGGAGACCATTTCTTGGTCAAAAATCCGTAGGTGTTAGCCTCTAGTATTATTGAAAATGGTCGTTCATGGCTATTTTCGGCAAAATGGGGGTTGTGTGGCCATTGATCATCGACCAGACGCTCATACACCTCACCCCACATATCTTTCCTTGCCATAGATCACATTCTTGGATTTCTGGTGGAGACCATTTCTTGGTCAAAAATCCGTAGGTGTTAGCCTTCGGAATTTTTGAAAATGGTCATTCATGGCTATTTTCGACAAAAATGGGGGTTGTGGCCATTGATCATCGACCAGAGGATCGTACACCTCACTCCACATATGTTTCCTTGCCATAGATATTTTCGACAAAAATGGGGGTTGTGTGGCCATTGATCATCGACCAGAGGCTCATACACCTCACCCCACATATGTTTCCTTGCCATAGATTGCATTCTTGGATTTCTGGTGGAAACCATTTCTTGGTTAAAAACTCGTACGTGTTAGCCTTCGGTATTATTGAAAATGGTCATTCATGGCTATTTTCGACAAAAATGGGGGTTGTGAGGCCATTGATCATCGACCACCCCCATTTTTGTCGAAAATAGCCATGAACGACCATTTTCAATAATATCGAAGGCTAACACCTACGGATTTTTGACCAAGAAATGGTCTCCACCAGAGGCTCGTACACCTCACCCCACATATGTTTCCTTGCCATAGATCACATTCTTGGATTTCTGGTGGAAACCATTTCTTGGTTAAAAACTCGTACGTGTTAGCCTTCGGTATTATTGAAAATGGTCATTCATGGCTATTTTCGGCAAAATGGGGGTTGTGTGGCCATTGATCGTCGACCAGAGGCTCGTACACTTCAACCCACATATGTTTTCTTGCCATAGATCACATTCTTGGATTTCTGGTGGAGACCATTTCTTGGTCTAAAATCCGTACGTGTTAGCCTTCGGTATTATTGTAAATGGTCATTCATGGCTATTTTCGACAAAAATGGGGGTGGTCGATGATCAATGGCCACACAACCCCCATTTTTGTCGAATATAGCCATGAATGACCATTTTCAATAATACCGAAGGCTAACACATACGAGTTTTTAACCAAGAAATGGTTTCCACCAGAAATCCAAGAATGTAATCTATGGCAAGGAAACATATGTGGGGTGAGGTGTATGAGCCTCTGGTCGATGATCAATGGCCACACAACCCCCATTTTTGTCGAAAATAGCCATGAATGACCATTTTCAATAATACCGAAGGCTAACACGTACGGATTTTTGCCCAAGAAATGGTCTCCACCAGAAATCCAAGAATGTGATCTATGGCAAGGAAACATATGTGGGGTGAGGTGTATGAGCCTCTGGTCGATGATCAATGGCCACACAACCCCCATTTTTGTCGAAAATAGCCATGAACGACCATTTTCAAAAATACCAAAGGCTAACACGTACGGATTTTTGACCAAGAAATGGTCTCCACCAGAAATCCAAGAATGTGATCTATGGCAAGGAAACATATGTGGGGTGAGGTGTATGAGCGTCTGGTCGATGATCAATGGCCACACAACCCCCATTTTTGTCGAAAATAGCCATGAACGACCATTTTCAATAATACCGAAGGCTAACACCTACGGATTTTTGACCAAGAAATGGTCTCCACCAGAAATCCAAGAATGTGATCTATGGCAAGGAAACATATGTGGGGTGAGGTGTACGAGCCTCTGGTCGATGATCAATGGCCACACAACCCCCATTTTGCTGAAAATAGCCATGAATGACCATTTTCAATAATACCGAAGGCTAACACGTACGAGTTTTTGACCAAGAAATGGTCTCCACCAGAAATCCAAGAATGTGATCTACGACAAGGAAACATATGTGGGGTGAGGTGTATGAGCCTCTGGTCGACGATCAATGGCCACACAACCCCCATTTTGCCGAAAATAGCCATGAATGACCATTTTCAATAATACCGAAGGCTAAGACCTACGGATTTTTGACCAAGAAATGGTCTCCACCAGAAATCCAAGAATGTGATCTATGGCAAGGAAACATATGTGGGGTGAGGTGTATGAGCCTCTTGTCGATGATCAATGGCCACACAACCCCCATTTTTGTCGAAAATAGCCATGAATGACCATTTACAATAATACCGAAGGCTAACACCTACGGATTTTTGACCAAGAAATGGCCTCCACCAGAAATCCAAGAATGTGATCTATGGCAAGGAAACATATTTGGGTGAGGTGTATGAGCGTCTGGTCGATGATCAATGGCCACACAACCCCCATTTTTGTCGAAAATAGCCATGAACGACCATTTTCAATAATATCGAAGGCTAACACCTACGGATTTTTGACCAAGAAATGGTCTCCACCAGAGGCTCGTACACCTCACCCCACATATGTTTCCTTGCCATAGATCACATTCTTGGATTTCTGGTGGAAACCATTTCTTGGTTAAAAACTCGTACGTGTTAGCCTTCGGTATTATTGAAAATGGTCATTCATGGCTATTTTCGGCAAAATGGGGGTTGTGTGGCCATTGATCGTCGACCAGAGGCTCGTACACTTCAACCCACATATGTTTTCTTGCCATAGATCACATTCTTGGATTTCTGGTGGAGACCATTTCTTGGTCTAAAATCCGTACGTGTTAGCCTTCGGTATTATTGTAAATGGTCATTCATGGCTATTTTCGACAAAAATGGGGGTGGTCGATGATCAATGGCCACACAACCCCCATTTTTGTCGAAAATAGCCATGAATGACCATTTTCAATAATACCGAAGGCTAACACATACGAGTTTTTAACCAAGAAATGGTTTCCACCAGAAATCCAAGAATGTAATCTATGGCAAGGAAACATATGTGGGATGAGGTGTACGAGCCTCTGGTCGATGATCAATGGCCACACAACCCCCATTTTTGTCGAAAATAGCCATGAATGACCATTTTCAATAATACCGAAGGCTAACACTTACGGATTTTTGCCCAAGAAATGGTCTCCACCAGAAATCCAAGAATGTGATCTATGGCAAGGAAACATATGTGGGGTGAGGTGTATGAGCCTCTGGTCGATGATCAATGGCCACACAACCCCCATTTTTGTCGAAAATAGCCATGAACGACCATTTTCAAAAATACCAAAGGCTAACACGTACGGAATTTTGACCAAGAAATGGTCTCCACCAGAAATCCAAGAATGTGATCTATGGCAAGGAAACATATGTGGGGTGAGGTGTATGAGCGTCTGGTCGATGATCAATGGCCACACAACCACCATTTTTGTCGAAAATAGCCATGAACGACCATTTTCAATAATACCGAAGGCTAACACCTACAGATTTTTGACCAAGAAATGGTCTCCACCAGAAATCCAAGAATGTGATCTATGGCAAGGAAACATATGTGGGGTGAGGTGTACGAGCCTCTGGTCGATGAACAATGGCCACACAACCCCCATTTTGCCGAAAATAGCCATGAATGACCATTTTCAATAATACCGAAGGCTAACATGTACGAGTTTTTGACCAAGAAATGGTCTCCACCAGAAATCCAAGAATGTGATCTACGACAAGGAAACATATGTGGGGTGAGGTGTATGAGCCTCTGGTCGACGATCAATGGCCACACAACCCCCATTTTGCCGAAAATAGCCATGAATGACCATTTTAAATAATACCGAAGGCTAAGACCTAAGGATTTTTGACCAAGAAATGGTCTCCACCAGAAATCCAAGAATGTGATCTATGGCAAGGAAACATATGTGTTGGTGAGGTGTATGAGCCTCTTGTCGATGATCAATGGCCACACAACCCCCATTTTTGTCGAAAATAGGCATGAATGACCATTTACAATAATACCGAAGGCTAACACCTACGGATTTTTGACCAAGAAATGGTCTCCACCAGAAATCCAAGAATGTGATCTATGGCAAGGAAACATATGTGGGGTGAGGTGTATGAGCGTCTGGTCGATGATCAATGGCCACACAACCCCCTTTTTTGTCGAAATTAGCCATGAACGACCATTTTCAATAATATCGAAGGCTAACACCTACAGATTTTTGACCAAGAAATGGTCTCCACAACCCCCATTTTTGTCGAAAATAGCCATGAACGACCATTTTCAATAATACCGAAGGCTAACACGTACGAGTTTTTGACCAAGAAATGGTCTCCACCAGAAATCCAAGAATGTGATCTATGGCAAGGAAACATATGTGGGGTGAGGTTTATGAGCCTCTAGTCGATGATAAATAGCCACACAACCCCCATTTTTTATGAAAATAGCCATGAGCGACCTTGAAAATAGCCATGAGCGACCATTTTCAATAATACTAGAGGCTAACACCTACGGAATTTAGACCAAGAAATGGTCTCCACCAGAAATCCAAGAATGTGATCTATGGCAAGGAAACATATGTGGGTGTCGAAAATAGCCATGAACGACCATTTTCAATAATACCGAAGGCTAACACCTACGGATTTTTGACCAAGAAATGGTCTCCACCAGAAATCCAAGAATGTAATCTATGGCAAGGAAACATATGTGGGGTGAGGTTTATGAGCCTCTAGTCGATGATCAATGGCCACACAACCCCCATTTTTGTCGAAAATAGCCATGAACGACCATTTTCAATAATACTAGAGGCTAAGACCTACGGATTTTTGACCAAGAAATGGTCTCCACCAGAAATCCAAGAATGTGATCTATGGCAAAGAAACATATGTGGGGTGAGGTGTATGAGCCTCTAGTCGATGATCAATGGACACACAACCCCCATTTTTGTCGAAAATAGCCATGAATGACCATTTTCAAAAATACCAAAGGCTAACACGTACGGATTTTTGACCAAGAAATGGTCTCCACCAGAAATCCAAGAATGTGATCTATGGCAAGGAAACATATGTGGGGTGAGGTGTATGAGTGTCTGGTCGATGATCAATGGCCACACAACCCCCATTTTGCCGAAAATAGCCATGAACGACCATTTTCAATAATACTAGAGGCTAACACCTACGGATTTTTGACCAAGAAATGGTCTCCACCAGAAATCCAAGAATGTGATCTATGGCAAGGAAACATATGTGGGGTGAGGTGTATGAGCCTATGGTCGATGATCAATGGCCACACAACCCCCATTTTTTTATGAAAATAGCCATGAGCGACCTTGAAAATAGCCATGAGCGACCATTTTTAATAATACTAGAGGCTAAGACCTACGGATTTTTTACCAAGAAATGGTCTCCACCAGAAATCCAAGAATGTGATCTATGGCAAGGAAACATATGTGGGGTGAGGTGTATGAGCCTCTGGTCGATGATCAATGGCCACACAACCCCCATTTTTGTCGAAAATAGCCATGAATGACCATTTACAATAATACCGAAGGCTAACACCTACGGATTTTTGACCAAGAAATGGTCTCCACCAGAAATCCAAGAATGTGATCTATGGCAAGGAAACATATGTGGGGTGAGGTGTATGAGCGTCTGGTCGATGATCAATGGCCACACAACCCCCATTTTTTATGAAAATAGCCATGAGCGACCATTTTCAATAATACCGAAGGCTAACACGTACGAGTTTTTAACCAAGAAATGGTCTCCACCAGAAATCCAAGAATGTGATCTATGGCAAGGAAACATATGTGGGGTGAGGTGTACGAGCCTCTAGTCGATGATAAATGGCCACACAACCCCCATTTTTTATGAAAATAGCCATGAACGACCATTTTCAATAATACCGAAGGCTAACACCTACAGATTTTTGACCAAGAATTGGTCTCCACCAGAGGTGTATGAGCCTCTCGTCGATGATCAATGGCCACACAACCCCCATTTTTTATGAAAATAGCCATGAGCGACCATTTTCAATAATACTAGAGGCTAAGACCTACGGATTTTTGACCAAGAAATGGTCTCCACCAGAAATCCAAGAATGTGATCTATGGCAAGGAAACATATGTGGGGTGAGGTGTATGAGCCTCTGGTCGATGATCAATGGCCACACAACCCCCATTTTTGTCGAAAATAGCCATGAACGACCATTTTCAATAATACCGAAGGCTAACACCTACGGATTTTTGACCAAGAAATGGTCTTCACCAGAAATCCAAGAATGTGATCTATGGCAAGGAAACATATGTGGGGTGAGGTGTATGAGCCTCTGGTCGATGATCAATGGCCACACAACCCCCATTTTTGTCGAAAATAGCCATGAACGACCATTTTCAATAATACTAGAGGCTAAGACCTACGGATTTTTGACCAAGAAATGGTCTCCACCAGAAATCCAAGAATGTGATCTATGGCAAGGAAACATATGTGGAGTGAGGTGTACGATCCTCTGGTCGATGATCAATGGCCACACAACCCCCATTTTTGTCGAAAATAGCCATGAATGACCATTTTCAAAAATACCGAAGGCTAACACGTTCGGATTTTTGACCAAGAAATGGTCTCCACCAGAAATCCAAGAATGTGATCTATGGCAAGGAAACATATGTGGGGTGAGGTGTATGAGCGTCTGGTCGATGATCAATGGCCACACAACCCCCATTTTTGTCGAAAATAGCCATGAACGACCATTTTCAATAATACCGAAGGCTAACACATACGGATTTTAGACCAAGAAATGGTCTCCACCAGATGGGGTGAGGTGTACGAGCCTCTGGTCGATGATCAATGGCCACACAACCCCCATTTTTGTCGAAAATAGCCATGAATGACCATTTTCAATAATACCGAAGGCTAACACCTACGGATTTTTGACCAAGAAATGGTTTCCACCAGAAATCCAAGAATGTGATCTACGACAAGGAAACATATGTGGGTGAGGTGTATGAGCCTCTGGTCGACGATCAATGGCCACACAACCCCCATTTTGCCGAAAATAGCCATGAATGACCATTTTCAATAATACCGAAGGCTAAGACCTACGGATTTTTGACCAAGAAATGGTCTCCACCAGAAATCCAAGAATGTGATCTATGGCAAGGAAACATATGTGGGGTGAGGTGTATGAGCCTCTGGTCGATGATCAATGGCCACACAACCCCCATTTTTGTCGAAAATAGCCATGAATGACCATTTACAATAATACCGAAGGCTAACACCTACGGATTTTTGACCAAGAAATGGTCTCCACCAGAAATCCAAGAATGTGATCTACGACAAGGAAACATATGTGGGGTGAGGTGTATGAGCCTCTGGTCGATGATCAATGGCCACACAACCCCCATTTTTGCCGAAAATAGCCATGAGCGACCATTTTTTAAATAATACACCTCACCCCACATATGTTTCCTTGCCATAGATCACATTCTTGGATTTATGGTGGAGACCATTTCTTGGTCAAAAATCAGTAGGTGTTAGCCTTTGGTATTTTTGAAAATGGTCATTCTATGGCAAGGAAACATATGTGGGGTGAGGTGTATGAGCGTCTGGTCGATCATCAATGGCCACACAACCCCCATTTTTGCCGAAAATAGCCATGAACAACCGTTTTCAATAATACCGAAGGCTAACACCTACGGATTTTTGACCAAGAAATGGTCTCCACCAGAAATCCAAGAATGTGATCTATGGCAAGGAAACATATGTGGGGTGAGGTGTATTATTGAAAATGGTCGCTCATGGCTATTTTCGGCAAAAATGGGTGTTGTGTGGCCATTGATCATCGACCAGAGGCTCATA